>NW_026623581.1:337260-362283 GCF_030028575.1 Malurus melanocephalus | reverse complement strand
AAAAAAAAAAAAAACCCACCCAACATACACACATCGAGAAAGAAAGAGGAACGTGAACGCTCCGCAGCCCTCGCCCCCGGACTCGCTCCGCGAACATCAAATGCATGCCTCATATGCTGCGCAGAGCCGCCCCACTTGGCCCTGGCTTCACAAAGCAGCCTCCGCTGCCTCCCCGCCTGGCCGTCCCCCCATCTTGCCGGCCCTTTGATGGCAAGCCCCGAGCCTCCCTCCGGCTCGCTCTCCCAACTCCAAACTACATTTTCGGGCTGACTAAACTTCCGTGTCACGCCGGACCTCACGCCAGCACAGCTCCGCGCACGGGAAAGCCCCGGGCCGCCCTGTCCCACGTGCGCCGCGGCGCCCGCCCCGCTGGGGCGGAGGGACAGGGGGAGCAGCGCCTCAGGCTCTCCCGGCGGGGAGAAGGCAGCCAGCAGCGGGCTCTCCYGGGCGAGGGGAAGGCAGCCGGCAGAGGGTTCTCCCCGCCGCTCACCTGCCCGCCGCTGCCGGACCGCGCGGTGCTCTCAGCGGGGAGCGCGGAGCACGGCCCGCCCGGCGCGGGAGCTCTCCCCGCTCCGCGAGCCGGCAGCGCCGCTCCTTGCGAGCCCCGTCCCGCGGGAGCCCCGTAACGCCGCTGCTCCGGCGCCTTCCCAATCACAAAGTGCGAGACGACGGGAACACCGCCACCACTCCCCACACGGGCGCACCGGAGCCGACAACGCGACCGGGTGCTTCCCGCCGCCTCCACTGCCCCAAACAGGCATCTTCACAAGCAACTGCCTCCAAACTTCCCCTCCGACACCGCAGCCCCGGAGGCACACCGCTAGACCCTCCTGCCCCTGTCGCCGCCTGCCCGCCACTCCMGCCCGAGCCCCGCGCGTAACTTTCTGTCGCGCCGCCGCTCTGCCTTCCCGCGGCCGGTCGAGGGGAGCCCCGCGACCGTCCCGTCACCGCGGGACTCGGCGGCGGCGCTTCCGCAAGGGAGCTGTTCGCGGAGCGGAACACTGACCTTCCTGCCGCGCCGCGGGGCTGTGGCGTGCGCGGTCCGAACCGCGAGTCCCCACACCGTCGCCTGGCCCTGGCTGCTCTCCCTGGAAGGGCAGCCCCGTCGGGGGTGGGAGGAAGAGGCGAGAAAAGTTTCACGATCCCACTCCCCCTCTCCGTGGGTGAGTGTGCCGAGGTTTGCCCCAGCGCGGGCGGGTCGGGAAAGGGGCGCGGAAAGACCAGGGAGCTGCGGAGCGCGGGGGCAGGAGCGTGGCCGCCCTCTGCGCCGACGGGGCAGGTGCCCGCGGGAAGGGCTTTGCTCCTTCGCTCGGCTGGGCTCAGCGGCGGGAATGGGAGCGGCAGCCCGCGATGCTCATTCCGGCTGCCGGCTCTGGTTTGGCAGCGCCATGTTGCTGGCTTGCTCCGGGCGAAGTTCCTGCGCTGGCGAGCGCGGCGCTCCCCACATCTCGCCCGCGCCGCCGTCTCCCGTGCGCTGGCCGCCGCGGCTTTGTGTGTGTGTGGCTGGGGATTTAATTCTCCTCCTCCTCCTCTTCTCCTCCTCTCTCTCTCTCTCTCTCTTTTTCTTCCTCACCCCCCCCTCCCCTCTTTAGTCCGCCGGGAAAGCCGCTCTTCCTCACCTTGCCGCTGGGAGACCGGGCTCCGTCTGCTGCACGCTGCGCTCCCCTCGCATCCCCCCTCCCTCTCTCCCTCCTCCTCCTCCTCCTCCTCCAGCCGTCGCCTCCCCTCCCTTCCCCTCCCCCCGGGCAGGCGCTGCACCGAGGGAGCCGCCGCCAGCAGCAGCAGCGGCAGCAGCGCCGCCACCGCTTTTTCCCTCAGCAAGTTTCCCCCTCCCCTGGCTGCGTTTCCCTGCTCAGGCAGGGCTCGCCCGGCCGCTCGCCCGCTCCCCCCCTTGCCCTGACTAATTGATTTGCCCCCCCCTCGCCGCGCCGCCAGCCCCTCGCCTCGCCCTCTCCCCCCGGCTGGCACAGGTCGCTGCCAAGCTGCGGCGCCCCGGGGGGGGGGGACTCCGCGCTCCCGCGCTCCCCGGCCGGCAGGAGGGGAAAACCGTCCCCCCCCCGCCCCGCCGATACTCCCCTCTCTCGCTACCCAGAAGGCCAGTGGAGAACCGCAATTACCATAAAGCTCCGTTCACTCCGCTCCACCAAGCTGTCAAAACCCCGGCGGCGGCGGCGCTGCCAGACATCGTTGCGAGCCTCCGCGCCGGGTCGCGCCGCGCTGCCACCCCCCACCACCCCGCTCGCCCCCGGCCCCTCCGCTGGGAGTCCCCGGCCTCCCCGCCCG
The DNA here is from genome assembly GCF_030028575.1 of Malurus melanocephalus. Taxonomy (NCBI): domain Eukaryota; kingdom Metazoa; phylum Chordata; class Aves; order Passeriformes; family Maluridae; genus Malurus; species Malurus melanocephalus. The sequence continues at coordinate 360,000 of NW_026623581.1, read as the reverse complement.
GCTCCCCCCGTGCTCCCCGTGGCGCCCGGGATATCCCCCGGCGATGCAGCCCGCGCCCCCAATCGCACCCGCCTGTTTCGGGTTTCCCCCGTCACGCAAAGGCATCCCCGCTCCCCCAGGACCTGCCGAGGGCTCGCAGCCGCCGTAACCCCCCGCAGGGATCCCACTACGGGCGGACCCTTTCGGCCGCAGCCTCCCACGCTCGTGGAGAGAGGGTGTCGCCCCCCGACCCCGGGGCCCCTCTCTGGTCCCACCCTCCGCCCCCAACTTCGCGTGGTCCGCGGCTCGGCCGCGCTGATTTCCGCGCTTCCCCGCGGTCCGCTTCAGCGAGCTCTGAATCGGGATGGGAAAAAAAGCCACTCGTTTGTCAACGTCTGCATTGCGGGGGGCGGGGGGGCCGAGGGGGACCTTATTAAAGCGCGTTTTCGCCTGATCCGGCTTTGGCAGCCCTTAACTCGCTTTTTACCTGCTGTAAGCAGTGTGGCAACCCGGGGTGGGGTGACGACTGAAGCGCCGTTTCCCTCGCTGGCATTTCTACGGCTGCTTTAAGATTCCTGCCCGGATCGTGGAGCCCTTTAATCTCCGGGTTGGTAGTTATCGGCTGCATCTATTTACTTTGGCAAGGCAACTTTTGGCTCGGCGAGCTCGACTCGTAAATTTCACGTTCATAACGCCCATTCCCTCTGATACTCCCAGGTTTGGTCCCGCAGAGCCCGCGGCGTGGAAGCTCCCGGGGCGGCCCCGGCCTCAGGGCCAGGCGGGCTCTCGGCCCCACTGCTCCCCCGCACCTCCCGGCGCCTTCCCGGGGAAACGGGAGTTCTGCCACCTCAGCGCCGCCGGCGCCGCATCGAGCCCTTCTCGCCGCCGCTCCGTGTGGGAGCGACTGCCAGCCAAACGCCAGGCGATTAACGCGGACAGTTTGCCCCGGGGGGGATTTTTAATCGCCTCGTTCAGGACCCTGCGCGAAAAGGCTGCGGAGACGCTACAAGCTGCAAAAGCTTCCCTCACCGAGGGCGCCGGAGCAGCAAACAGGGTGATGGGAATTCAACGCCAGAGCAGGACAGCCGGGACTGCTTGTGTGTTCTCCGCCACCGCTTATCTCTGAAGATGGAAAAATTAGAGTTCTCCGAAGTTGTCCCTACTAAAGCTCCCCACCTCCCAAATGAAGAAGCTTTTAATCGAGAAGCTACACTACGTCTGGAAAAAAAGTGGGGGTCGCTAATGCTCGGGAAAAGGACACAGTCCAAAGAAAAGCACACACACCACACACCCGGGTCACGGCCAGAGGGTTGGCATTTCATGCAACTGCCATCACGGGCTTTGGAGTTTCACTGCGTCTCTTAAAAGACTCGCCCGTCTCAAAGCAGAAGTGAAATATCCACCATCTGAAACCCGAAACGGCAGCCGCACCGCTCAGCTTCCTCGCAGGGGAGCCCTGGGAGCCGCCGAGTACGGGGAACGGGCTGCGGTCCCACCGTGCTGGCCGACGGGGCGCACGGCCCCGGCTAGCGGCCGGGTTTGATCCTGGTGCGGCGGGCCACGCATCYGAAAAGGCTCCCACACGTTTTTTTAATCTCCAATAACAAGCAGAAGGACACCTGGCCTATTACGCTGTAAAGCTATTTTTTATAAAGATGTTTTAGGGCTAGACATTAAAAGTTATTAGACTGAACACACATGAGTTACAGGCACACAGCTGGAGGGGAGGCCTTTGTTGGATTTTTTTCTCCCCCCTTTCCTAGGAAAACCTCATTAAAATTGCTTCTTTCGATATGAAGCAGAACTAGTGCGTTTCCTAGCGAGGTGGCCAYAGCCTCGGCTTCCCGGCTTCATTGATCTGGGCTTTGTCTCTCCCCACAGGTCTGGATCCGCGGTGCCAGTGGCCCACACTTGCATCACAAAAGTCGCCCGCTTCCCTTCCCCGAGGCKGCGAAGTCCGGATCACAAGTGTGTGCCTACAGCGTGGGGCTGGGTGCTTGGGGCAGAGGTGGTTGTTTTTTTGTTTTTCAYTAGTGATTTAAAGTTATCTCGGGGTAAACTTGCTCTGCTTTTATTTTTAACCRTAAACTTTCTTTCTTTGTGAACGCAGCTTCCTTCGTGGCGGGGAGGAACAGACACGCGCTTGTTCGCCTCTGTGCCTTTTTTGTTCCCTGGGTCCCCGAGCTTTGCAGCGGGAGGCTGGCGGCTCCGGGCAAAGACATTGGGGCTTCAGTTCGCTCCTCCCGCGGCCTGTCCCGGCACGGCTGCGCGCCCCGCCGCCTTCCCCAGCGCGGGTCCAGCGGGCACCGCCGAGCTAACCCCGGAAAATTCAAAGCATGCTCTTGCCTTGCGGATTACCGGGCGGCCTCCCCCCCTCCCACACACCCCGGAGGGAGCTGACCCCCGGGTCAGGCCGCTGCACACTGCTCTCTCCCCGGGAGAGGAGGGGGGGCTCCGCGCTGTCGCTGCTGTTGCAGCCGCCCGAGGAGCCGGGCGAGGATGCGCTCGCAAAAACGGCTGCTCCGATAATGCTAAGTACTTAACCTCCTCGTAAAGACAAATCCATTGTTAATGGCAGAATAGGCTTCTCGCAGGAGGCTTCCAAGTGGGATGGCTTTATGCCGGTTCTCATTTACCTCCAGCGCCGCCTCTAATTGGAAGCTTCCCCGCGTCCCCGGCCTGCGCACCTCAGAAAGTTGGGGGTTAAACTGCGGGAGTGGCGAGGCCGGGCCCCTGGCCCCCTCCACGGCCCGCTTCCCTGCTCACCAACGGCAACAGGAGCACGCGGGTCCTTCGGGCACGGGAAATGAGACAGAGGGGAGGTGGGCTCTTCGAAGGTAAAATGAATTAATGCRAGCGAGGTGCTCAGACAGCTTGGTGATGAGTGCTAGGAAAAGCCTATAAATAACAGATCACTGTCCTAAGCTCTGAATTGCCCTGCTTGAGTGTGTCTTAAATCAGACCTTTATMATTGGTTATTGTAAGGCTGTTTTTAATGGAAGTGTAGAAATCTGAATAACAAAACAAGACAAGCCTCAATTGGCGTTATACAGGGTCTGCAGCGCTTTCAGGCCTGACACGGCGTCAGCATATTGTTACACCGCCATGCAAACTCCCCGGGCAATCAAAGGGGTTTTGCATAGCAGAAGTACTATAATTTTACTTCGTAGTTCAGGGCTACTCCGTTGACAGGAGATCCATAATTTTCCTCTCCCGTCTCCCCAGAAGAGCCCGAAACGCACTCGGTTCACGGACTAAGCTCCGCTATCTTTCTTACAAAGGCGAATGACAAATATCTCCGGTTGCGTTTGTTTTGCTCCGCACCCTTTCCCCGCTCCACGTAACAGCGGAGACGCCCGCGGTGCTCCGGTCCCCGCTCGTCGCCCGGAGCGGGCAGCCCGGGAGGGACAGGCACTCGCACTATCAGCCTGCCCCCAGCCGGGGAGCTCGGCCTGCCGCGCCGCGAACGGGGGAAGCGCTCACCGAGCCCGGGGAGAGCTCGGAACGGAGGGCGCAGCGCCGAGCCCAGCGGGGTTCGAGGCACGGCCCGGGCCCCGGTCTGGGGAAGGCGGCAGGCAGCCCCAGCTGCAAGAGGAGGGCAGGCTAGCTGCGAGCTGCCCCTTCCACCTCTCCCACTTGCATACCACGGCCATTTTGTCTGCTTGCGGCGCGCCCGTGTGTGTGTCCCCCGCCCCCGCCCTGTCCCCTCGGGCTGCTGCGGGCGCTGCCCCGGGCGCAGGGGCCGGGCCGTGCCGGCGGTGGGGCCGGCGGGGCAGGCGGAGGTGAAAGGCGGGCGGCCCCGGCCGCTGCTGCGAGCGGAGAGATGCAGCCGCTAGGCAAGGCCCGGCAGGGGAGGGGGCGTGCGCCGCACAAGTCTGGAGAGGAGTAAAAATAGCGCCGGCGAGGTTGTCGCTCTCCTCGCCTCCCCCCAGCCCAGCGGGGGACAGCGGTGGGGCTCGGCGGGAGGGCGGCGTGGAGGGCTCAGGGGGCGAGCAGGAGCGGCAGCCAGACAAAACCCCGGCCCGGCGGAAAACGACGCAGGCGAGGTTGAGCCTTCGCCTTTGAAGGCGGTGCGCGGGAGCTGGAGGCTACAACCCCTTTTCCCAGTGGGGTCCTTGAGCCCTGCGGGGCGCGGGGCTGCGGCCCGGCCCCGTCCCTTGGCCTGGGGAGGAGCGGCAGCGAGCGGTGGCTTGGCGGAGGCACACAAGCCACCGTGCTCCCGAGTTTAAACATAATACGGCGGCCGGGGGAACCGCCATGGTTTGAAGGTGTGCTTGTGCAGACTACAGCTTGTATGTTAATAATTGGATACAGTCGATGAATCACCTCCGTCCTCCTTCTGGTTTTGTTTTTGTGTTGTGTTTTGTTTCGAAGGGGGTGGGGAGAGAAAGCGARGAGACGGTGGCTCGGCGCTGAATACCAATTCCGAGCCGGGGTTCATAAACACTGGGGTTATTCACTCCGCCCCAGAGGTGACAGCGGAGGCCTCCGCCGCCCTCCGCGTCCGCGCCCCGCGGCGCGGCCCCCGGGCTCGCCAGCGTGCCGAGCGGGATTTGCGCCCCGGCTGGAAGCCCGGCAGCGGCGGGTGGCTCGTCGGGGTGCATACATATGAAATGAGAGCCTGCAACATCAAAGCGGCAGCAGAGCGAGGGCAGGGAGGRGTTCTCGGTGCGTACACGTGTGTACCTTTCCAGAGAAAAAACCCAAATTTTTCAAATCGGACCCCCCCCCCCCTCCCCGGCCCTTCACTCCCATGGCAGACACGCGGAGAGATTCTTTAGTCCTGTACTTAACACTTCACAGTGTTTTTAGCAATTAAGGCGAGAGGGGGTGGGTATAAAGATAAGCCACTTTTTCGCCCTGCAAGTGTGAAAGATAAGATAACAGTAAGCTGGGGCAAAACGTCTGCTTACAACCTCCCCCCAGCGATTCTGATCGGTCACCTCTTATCGCAGAAAATGTTCATTTCGAAAGCAGCTTCAAAAATCCAAGGGAAAATAAAAGTATTTTCCTTTYAGAAGTGCCATTTAAAACCCCGTCCTTACTTCTCTCAGGTCTCTCTACATCGTCGTCGTTCCCCCCCCACCCCCGCCATCACGGTACCCAAACAAGGGCAGCAGCCGCTTCATAGCGCGCCTCTCGGAAGCCAAATCACGCAGGTAATCAGAGGACCGAAACCTGTCAGGCGCCGAGATTAGTGGCTCCCCGCCGCTCCCCGGCCGTGCCCGCTCGTCGTCCCCATCGCAGGCGGGGGAGCCGGCCCCTCGCTGCCCGCAGAGTGGGCACAGACCTGCGCTACGGAAAGCCCCGCGCCGGCCCCACAACCYGCGGCGGGTGAGGCAAAGCGAGAGGAGAGCCCAGCAGCCTTTCCCAGTTCGTTTCGCTGCAGCWCCCCCGACGGCGCCACTCCCCTAGCCCGGCCTGTCCCCAGCCAAGCTGCAGGATCCGCTGTGGGCGGCCGTGCTCGGCGTCGAGTCGGTTCTCATTCTGAGCCTCTCGGCCGCCCCCGCGCCCCGCTGCCCGGCAGGCACAGGCGGAGACGGTGTGCGGGCACGGCGCCCGGTTCGCACGGCGCTGGCCCTGCCTCTGCGGCACCGGGCAAGGCCCCACCGGGCCCGCCCCGCGGCCCGCGGGCAGGATGCGGGCGCTGCTCCTCCCCGGCCCGGCGCGCCTGCCGCGGCCACGGCCGAGGTTACGCGCTGTTTCCCAGTCCCCGGGGGCCTCCCCTGGGCCCGGAGGTTTCCCCTCCCGTCCTTGAGCCGTTGGCACCTGCGATAAACAGAGATGTCGAGTAGAAAAGGCTTCCCGACACCTTCCCGAGGGCAAGGCGTGGCAGCGCCGTGTCCTCGCCGCCCTGGGAAACCTCTACAAGGGTTTCCACGCCGGGCAGCGGAGCGTGTGTGGCGTGGGTGTGTGCGCGTCCCGTTGTGCCCCGGCAAAGACACATCGAGGGCATCACACAGGAAACGCGATAGCAGCGACCCCGCGGTGCCCCAAMGTGCTCAGGGCCGGAGCGGAGCCTGGGTGGCTCGGCGGGGAGCCAAGACGGTGGGGGCCTTCCCCTGCCTCGCCTCATCCCCGGTCTCCTCCCGCAGCCCTTCTCAGAAACCCGTCGGTGCCGTGCTCTCGAAGTGAGTGGGTCAGCAGCTGATGACAAGGGGAAAAAAGAAGAGAGCGACCGAGAGAGCGAAGAAAAAACTCCCTCCCAAACCCTAGCCTGGCGCGATTACTCATCCCCAGAGTTCCCCTAAGTCAGAGAAACTTGGCGAAGTCCCAAGGCCGAGCCGTTAACACGGTCTGAGGCTCCCCGGGCACCCTCCGCCGCTGGGCAGGGTCTGAAGGGGCCGAGGCTGAGGGGGCTGGGGGGCCAAGGCCGTCGGGGAATGCGCGTCCCCATCCTCGGCGCTGTTCGCGCTCGAGTTATTGTGGAGCGTTTTATCTTCACAGTCACATCGGCAGCTAACGAAGCTCGGCGGCTGCAGCCCACACGACTTTGGTTCTCTGCATTTATCCTTCAATAAAAGCCGATTCCTTTATTAGAAACAGGAGACGTGTCTCCTACCGCCCCTATCAAATCCCAACTGGCAAGGCGCAGCCGACACCTCCCCCTCAGCCCCCCCTGCCCGAGAGGGGCAGGCGGCACCACCCCATGGCCTACGCCCCCCTCCCGCTGGACCCCCCACCGCGAGCATCTCGCACTCCCCCACTCCAGCCCCCCAACGAACAGGGGCAGCCCTCGTCYCCTTGCACCGGGGCGGCCAACGCCCCCTCCCCGTGTTCCCGCCCGGGCAAGAGCAGCCGAGGCCAGCCGGCCCCTCCCGCCSCAAACAGCCCGCGCCGGCACGGGCAGCCGACACCCCTCCCCTGCCAAATCAATCGTCCCCACAGGCGCACCCACACGACTTTCGTTCCCCTGCATTTATCGTTCAATAAAAGTCGTTTCCTTTATTAGAAACAGAGGAGACGTTTCTCCCACCGCCCTCACCTCATGCCCCCTCCGCGGGGGCAGCCGGAGGCCCCCCTACCACGTCGCCCCCCGCCGAGCGCGGACCGCCCCACTCCCCCCGCTCCCACCACCGCCGCCCCCTAAAATAACAATAACAGTAATAACAATAATAACAGCCGCCGTCCCCAGCAGTCGCGGCAGTCAGCACCCCCCTCCACCGAGCTCAGCCCCCCCCTCCCCCCCCCTCTCAAATCCCCCATTGCTAGGCGCAGCCAACCGGCCCCCCCCCGCCTTTCCCCAGGCGCAGCCAACGACCCATCAAATCCCCTGGCCAGGCATGGCTCGGCCCCCGCCCGCCTCGCAGCCCCCCCGGGCACCGAGCAGGTCTGCGCGGCGGATGTTTGTGTGCGACTCCGATCGGAGCTGCCGCTCCACCGCTACCGGGCGGGGAATGTTTCCCCGGGCGCCGCCGGGAAAGCCGGTGCTCGGAGGATGCCAGCCCGCCTTGCCGTGCCGTGCCCCGCCGTGCTGTGCCGTGCCCCTCCTCCGCGGCGCGGAGCGCCCGGCGGAGATCTCCCCGCTGAGGAGGGGCCGGGAGGGAGCGCACTCTGTATCGCATTAAATTAATCGCCCGGCTCCGGAGGAGGCAGGTGATTCTGCCAAACACAATGAGGGGTTTGAGCGCTGCGGAATAAAGCGCTGTTCATGGGGCCGTGGGCGGCGGTGCYCGGCTCCACCGCGGGATCGCCGGCTCCCGGGCGATCTCGGCGCTGCTCCCCGCCGCCGGCCCCAGTGCGGGGAGCTCCGGCTCGGTGCACCCCACCCTCGCCCTCGGGATGGATAAAGGGAGGGCGCGGGRGGGAAACGAGCAGCCGTCCTGGCAGCGGGGGAGCAGCAGCCCCTGGGGACTGGAGACGGGGGGTAGGGGGGGCTGTAGCCAGCTCCCCCCCCGCCCCCGCTGTGCGTCCCCTCGGGGGCGGCCCTTTGAAATGCGGGGGGTGAGAATCAGCCTCCCGAGAGGAAGCAGGGGCCGAGTGACGGGGACCGCGCAGCTCGCCGTGCAGGGCGCCGGGAAGCGCGGGGCCCCTGGGCGGCCTCCGGGCGGACGGTGCGGGGCGGGCGGCGCTGCCAGGGTTCAGGCGGTGGCAGGCGTTGTTTTCCTCGGAGAGCGGAGGAGGAGGAGGAAATCTCCGGGTTTTTAATGAGGGGGTACAGAAGGGCTGAGCGCTGGGATTACACGGCGCGGAGACAGAGCTGCGGGCTGTRTGTGCGCGCAGGGCTGGTAGTCTCCGCCCGTCTGCCTGCTAATCGCACGTTTTCCGCTGTTTAAAAGAAACCGAGACACTGTGGCCGAGCCCAGCGCTGTCTCTGTGACTGTGACATGAAAAGATGGCGCTCTCTCCCCTCCCCCAGCCTCCCTCTCGGTTTACACTTCCTCCCCAACAGCTTTTGCCTTCCAGTTTTTTAAAGCCCTCTTTGCTCCTTCCTTCCCGCCCCTCTCCCCCGGCCGGATACCACCAGCTTCCCAGCCGGTCGGTGGGTCCCTCTGTTGCGACGATTTTTTTTTTCCCCTTCCTCGCTATTTTCGCCTCTCCCTTTTCTCGGAAACCTCGATCTCTTTATGTCTCGATCTTTTGTGAACTTCAGCGGCAGTTTGCAGGAGCCGGGAGGGGAGGGACCGAAGGAAAAGCGGGCAGGGGGTTACCCCGTCGCTTCTGTCCCCCATCCGTGTCCTCCCTCTCCCCAGAGGCAGCGGGGGCAGGAAAGTGAGCCGGATCTAGGTGTGTGCGTGTCGGGGCGGGCAGCAGGGGAGGCTCAGGGAGGTTCCTGCCCTCGCCCGCGACCTGGTCTCGCTGCGGTTGCCCTGRTCGCCACGGGAGCTCGCCCGGGGGRAGAGCGAGCTGCGCTGGAGCGATGCGGCGGGAGGAATCTCCGTTGGAGGAGTTTACCTGTCTAGAAACCTGGCGCACCAAGGTGGTCCCGGCTCCCGCAGAGGGTCCACGGAATTGGCCGCGGCCCCTCTCCGAAGCAGGAGGGCTACTCTGCCGCCTTCCACATCACTTCTTGCGTTCATCACCAGACCGCTCTAAGTGCTAAGTTTTTTTTCTTCTTCTTTTTTTTTTTTTTTTTTCCCTAAGCCTGCAAATTAAATTCAGCGCCGCTCTCCTATTTTAGTGTCTGTTATGTTAATTGCACTTAGCGCTGGGGCGCTGCTCGCCAGGGATGTATGAAGGCCTCGGAGATTAACCGCAGGCTCTTTCTCGGACTCATCTGAGGCAGCAGCAAGTTCCGAGGGGCTAACAGGGAGTCTTYAAGATTCCATGTGTTTTCGGGGCGTGCTGCTGCTGGCCGGCACCTCCAAACTCGGGGCCAGCGACTCTCGGCTGGCAGGTCAGGCTGCCAACAGCTCCCTGTGCGCCCGCACATCTATTTGCGTAAGGATTTGCATTGCGGGACGACAGGTATTTTTCCTCCCCGTGGATGGTAAAAATGCAAAATTAGCGTGACTGTTTCTAGGCAGAGAAGCCACGACTACGTGATCTCGCCGAACCTGTCGGTTGTGCTCTCTGGAGCAGCAGGGAAACCGGACACCTTTATCAGTGACCCCCGGAGCCGTTCTCCCGGGCGTTCGCCGTATTTATCGCCATCTAACCCTAGGCAGCCCGCGAGTGCCGTGTCACGGCCCCTGCCCTGCCCGGGAATGTCCGTGCACCCGGCTGTGCCCCGCGGTGTTACCCAGCCACTCCGAGAAGGAGCAGGCATGTGTGGCCTTCCCAGGCATGCCCCTTCTCCAGCGTCTACTTCATCTATTCGTTATCAGGGGACGGTGTGTGGAGTGACTGAGCCTAATAAGTTGTCCACTTGTTCATTTCAGGAGCATTGATTTCTGGTTCCAAGGCACTCTGTTCTAGCTCTGGCTACAGCTGCGGGGCATTTCGCAGCTGGTCTTTCGCCTAGACAAATATCAGCGAGAATGTGAGCGTTATTAGCCACATAAATAAATCATTAACGTGCACACAAATGTTATTTTAGCATAACTTCCAGGGAGAAAATATCCCGGCGGGGCAAGGCGGCGAGGCGTGCAGCGTCGGAYCGGCCCCGTTGCGGCGGGCGGGGGTCGGCACCCCCCCGGCACGGGGCCGGGCGGTGAGGCACGGCTCTCCGGCTCCCGATTGAACATTAACMGGGCCGGCCGGCGTGGCACGGCCGCAGGGCCTTGCTTCGCAGACCTTTGTCTGCTCTCCCGAGGCCGGGCGGGGACGCGGAGCGCTTTACTCCCCAAACGCGACGGCACTAATGAGATTACCGGCCGGCTGGCCGCGGCTGGGGCTGGGAAGCGCCGAGCAGGCGGGCAAAGCCCAGCCCGGCCCAGCCGCTGCGCCTCGTTAGCGCGGAGCCCGCGGTAGGARCGACGTTTGGTTTTGGCCTCCCGCGAAGGGCCGCCGGCTCCCCCCGTGCMCCAGCGGCAGCGAGCGGGGAGCGGCATCCGCCGCCGCCCGGGCCGCGCTCGCCCTGCCCCGCGGAATCCCGCGGGTGCCAGTAAAGCCCTGCCTGGGAGCCCTGCCAAGGCGGTCTCGCTTTGATATTCCGCGCCACGGCCGCTCCTCCGCTTGCTCCTAATCACGCAAATGCGAGCTTGCCCCGGCACTCTCCTTAATAAACACTGAGCGCGTTTCGCTGGGCTCCCAAAGTAAATACGGTATCGGAGAAGCGGGGTTGCGCTGGGAAGCTGAAATCTTCCACTTTTTCGCACTTAGCAACAGACTGAGGCGTCGTGCGCGCCCTCTCCGAGCCAGGCTCGGTGTGATTTACTTTCTGGTTGCAATGCAGATATTCACTTGTCAGTTCAAGGGCAGGACAGAAACTGTGCAAGCGGAGTCTTGTGAACGGAAATCTCCCATTTACGAGGTTCTGCTCCAGCACCAAAAGCCACCCTCCAGCACCTTTGTTCTGCATGCAGCTGCTTTTACACACACACACACACACACACACACACACCCCCTCCGCCCTCCACCCAGCCACATCACCATCCAACCCTTCTTCCCGCGTCTCACTCCTCAGATGGATTCTCAGTCTTTTCCCGACTGACCCTGGGGGAGGCGGCAGGGGGGAGCAAGGGGGAGGGAGCCCGGGAGAGGTTGATGATGAATGACAAGGCAAATGATAAGAGCCGAAGCGACAGCAAAAGCAAACAGAAGTGGTCTCTCGCAGGGCCCAGAACTGTCCGCGGCCACGGGAGTTGTGCCTGTGCTATGAAGGCAGGGTTGGCCTCCGCAGGCAGCCCGGCTTCTCCGGGGCGAGATAAACACATTTCGGTCACGTGGCGAGCCTATACGGTGCCATGCTCCTATTTGCCTTCCCCGCTCGCTTTTCACAATAACATGCCATCCACCAGCCAGCTCCGAGGCTAACCTCACCTCCCTGGAACCTGGCCAGCCCTCCCGGGCCCGGCCGTGCGGGGAGAAACCGCGACTCCCTTGGGGAGGTTGCATCCAGGCCTGGGGCTGGAAGCAGCCCAAGTCAGGGCTGGGGCAGGGTCCGRCCGCACAGGGTCCGGTCTCGGTCCAGGGGCTGGAACGGGAGCTGGCGATGCAGGGGGGGGCGGGAAGCAGGGGCCACATCCCSAGGACAGGGCTCAGGAAGAGTGCTGTGTCCCCGCCGGGTGGAGTTTCGCCCGGGGACCGCAGGAGAGGAGCGTGTGCGGCTGGTGCCGCTTCAGGGCGGGGGGGAACCCTCGCATCTCCGTCAAGATCGTCCGGGCGTAGAATGGGCTCCGAAGAGAGGAAAGGGGAACGGGGCACCCGCAGCGACACGCCAGCTTCGCTATTTTAAAATGGCTGAAAAGGGTGTCCCCGGGCATCCCCTTCCCGTAGCAGCAGCGGCGAACCCCGTCGCCCCGAGCACCGCGGGCGCCGGCGGCAGCCCCGGTTGATTACGGGAACAATGAGCCACCGCGGGCGCGCCCGGTGCCTCCCGCTGCCGGGGCCGGCCGAGGGCAGCGCCGCGGGGCCGGGGGTGCAGGAGGCGGGGAAGCATTCGGGGAGAGCGGGAGGATGGAGCCGGCCGAGTGCCCCCCCGCCCCCGCCGCCCGGAGGAACGAGCGTGCCGTTTAATCCCTTTATCCCCGCTCGCTGGTGGCAGTGCGAGCCGCCGGGCCGGGAGCCACCCGCCAGCCGCCGGGGAGGCAGCGTGCTGGCTCGGCGCCGCAGATGCCGCCGGGTGGGAGCAGGGAGCGGATCCCCAGCGGCACCGCCTCCACAGCGGCAGCGGCCCCCGGGGACCCGGGCACCGCTCGGTCKCGCAGCGGGAGGTTCGCACCCTTCRGAGCCCCCGAGGGTTTCCTGCCGTCGGACACCCAGCACCCCGCTCGGGGCCCGGCCACCTTCGTGTCTCGTTCCCGGGGCAGGCCTCTCTTCTCTCCCCGCGGGAAYACTGTCTGCAGCCTCCCCTCTCTCCGGACCTCCCCGGAGCCCCTGGGCGAGCGAAGAGCAGCCCTCGGTGAGGTGCCCAGGTTGCAGCCCGTGCTCCGAAATCCGGCAATTATGCAAATRCCCGGGATGCTCTCCCCTTTGATCTGAACTTCCTCGGAATGATCCCTTCTCATTACGGGGCATGAAAATGCCTCTCGGACGTGTAAAGTGAGCTACAGAGCTCCTTTCATCCCCTTTTGTTACCCGCACCGGGCTCGTCTCTCCAGCCCCGCATTCCCCGAGCGCCGGCAAAGAGGACGGAGAGGGGCTCCCGGGGGAGGCGGCGGGACGTGGGAGCAGCCCGGGCCGCCGGTTGTCATGGCGAGGCCAAGCGTCTTCCCAAGTTATGTGCGACTAATGGGTTTGTGCCCCGCTCGGCTCCGGGTTCACCTTTCCCCCCGCTGCTCGGCTCCCCGCCGACCTCCCCGCCCGCGCCCCGGGAGGCAGCGGCGCCCCCGCCCCGGCCGAGCGCGGAGCCTCGTCCCTCTGACTCACTGCCTGCATATCAAACGCCGCGGGGGTTAGGAGAGCGGGCGGAGGGAAGCGGCGGAGGATTCCCGTCGACGGGAGTGCAGTCCTCGAGCGACTTTAAGCTCCATCTTTTGCTGCGCTCCTCACCACCTCTTGTTTCAGTTTTGRTAACTGAGGCTAACGAGGCACTGAATGTATCAGAGGTTTAGAATGTCTACGAAATCGTGGATATGATTTTCAAGACTCCCAAGAGCCTTGAAAGGGATTTTCTGTTATCTTATTTTTTCTCCTTTTTTTTTTTTTTCTTTGAAGCGATATTAAGAAAGTTTATGCTGTCTTGAAAACTACTCTGTAAGAAAAACATTCTGACCATTTGCTGGAGGCCATTTTATGAAACCTCAAGGAGGTTAATAGCTTGCATAATTTCAGGAATACCAGGTCTCTCCTTAATACCTTTTTCTCATTCTCTGCCATTTACTCAGACAAACCGGGAGCTCCGTAGGCCAAGCACTCCYGTGACAGACAATGGATTCCTACCTATCTGAGGGGCCTGCGAAGGAAAACGGATGGACTTCTTCCCTGTTCTGCCCATGCACAGTGCTGAGAGAAAGCCTGCRATGTSTCTGAGACYCARGGATGCACATGAAAGAGGACACAGTGTAATGAGCCTACCCTAAGTGTGGAGGTTGCGTTTTTCATTTTGCTGGAATTTGCTATTTCATCTAGAGAAGCATTGGTAGAGGTGGCRTGAATGAAATTGTGCTGCTGCAAAACAAAGCTGAGCAAATGGGAGAAGGAGAATTATTTGAACTGTTTCTAAAATGTTGTCATGTTTGTTAACAGCTGCTTAACTCTGGTGTCTAACAAGCTCTTGGAAAATAAGTTTATTAATAAAAAATAGAAAAAGGCAATGCCCCTGCTTGCTTACAATTAAATGATGACAGCTTATAATGCATTCCTTTGAGACCTCCAGTAATATCAGGGCTCAGGGGACTTGAAATACCTAATTCATAGATTTTTTAAACCAAGAACCGACTGTTATGATCAGCTGGTCTGACCTGCCACATATCATGGGCCAGTGAATTTCAGCCAGACGTTCTTGTATCAGACCCATAAATTCTGCCTGAGCTTTTAACCTGGCATCCAATCTTGTTCCTAAGACTTTTAAGTAACAGGAAAAACCACTGTTTGCCTCAGACGTTCCAGTGGTTATGTCCCCTCACTGTTACTGTTTTGTTTTGTTTTGTTTTGTTTTGTTTTGTTTTGTTTTGTTTTTTAAATGCACCTATATCTGCTCAGAATTCATAGAGCTTCATTTTCCAACATAAGATCTCATTATGCCTTTGTCTGCCACATTAAAGAGATCTTGACTATCAGAAATCTCCCCATAGAGACACTTAGGGCACTTAAAGACTATGATCAAACCAAGTCATAGCCTCCTCTTGGATAAATTAATAGATGGGATTTCTTTAGTCTTTTGCAATAAGATGCGATTCCCAGACCTTGAATCACTCTTCYAGCTCTCTTCTGATCCCATATTAATTTGCCAATGCACTTTCAACATGCAAACACCACAAACAGAGCCGGACACAGTATTGCAGCAACGGCCTCATTCATGTCRGAAGCACTAATGGCATCATTAAGTTTACTTGTTTAAAACCCTATGCAGATTGCTTTTATAGATAGCCTTAGCAATACTGACTTTATTAAAACCCCATTTAAAAAGTCACCTGTCTTCATGCAGACTAATGTTGTTCATCAAATTCACAATGCTGAGYGTCGCTTGACCAAAATGCAGTGCTGGCTTAGCTTTTCTAGCTGGGGCTTTTTCAGTKCTCCATCAGCCCTACCCTTCAGTAGAGCTTCATATTTTTTTCTTTTGTCTGTAAGAAGCAACTGCTGCATATTCTCACAATGACACCAGCCCTGGATGTACAGCAAGAGAGAAGCACAGACACAGCTTCTCTCGACCATTCCCTTTTCCCTCTTCCTCTCTTACGGTACCAAAGCCCTCATTAAGTTGCTCCAAGACTCAGGGTAGTTCAGTCCTTTCATGTACAGTGGCGGGGCTCAGTTTTGAGACACCCCTCCTGAGATAGCTCATAGGGCTTTTTCAATCACGTCAAAAGGTCTGCTTTCACACCTCAGCCCATTGCCCATCCACCTTCTCATGAACATCTGCTCCAAAAGGCAGACATTAAGTATGGTAGGGCTGTGAGTGACATTGCATCATGTGCTGCAAGCCTGGRCTCTGTGCTGCGTGAGAAGTGGCCTGAGTTGAAGCCAAAATGCCTTGGGTGAGACAGGCTCCCAAAAGCCTCAGCATTAGTTAGGATGGCATCGTGCTGGGCTTTGTRTAGCAAGGATGAAATAATGTGACCCAACAATCTCCTTCCATATCATTTCAATCTTCAAAAGCCAAAAATCATGTAGGACAGACACATTCTAGGAAACGTCTGAGCCTCAGCTTTGTACACGTTCTCTGTGCTTCCTATCAGGAGTCACACCTGGGTAACATTGCTTTATTTGTTTTCCTCCCAAATTAGAGGGTTTTTTTCATGGTCCCAGTTGGAGATTCATGTTGGTTATGGTCACGTATCAGACCAAAGGTGCTTTTCCTGCCAAAGGCAATCAGACTGGCACACAGCATCTTCCAGCAGCTCACTCTGTTTCCCAGGCTGTCCCTACTGAGATCTGTGCCCCAGCAGAGGTCATGGCACATGCTAGAGACTGGATGAGCTCAGTGGGCCTGCACTATGGTCACCTTCCAGTGGGAAAGTATCTGTGACCTGCCTGGGAAAGCTGGTGTCCATGTAGGAATGATTCTCCATTTGCACAGARCTGCTCAAGGGACTTGTATGCCACCTACTCTGCCCCTACCTCTGGGGACATGGTGGCAGAGCACARAGCCTGTGTAACTACACTTTTTATGTTAAGGTGAACTGTGATGGAGCTCACATTATATTAGAGCACCTTGAAGCTGCTGGTGCAACACCTGCCAAGGCCCAGGCTGCACAAACCAACACCAAGACAGGCACAGCACAGGATCAAGGGTTAAGTTTCTTTTATGCTCATGTCCCACCTCACGTTCTGCACCAAGCAGTTGCACCACAACTGCCCCTTTAAGCTTAAATTATCCATGAGCYTAAATTATTTTTCCCATGACACACAGCACAGCCTTCATGTCCTACTAGTAGCAGCCCTCCCTTCTTTTATACTTTTCATGTGCCCTCGTTTTACTATGAGTCAGACACACTTGCCCTCTCTTCCTATGACTTACACTTTCCTACCTCAGAGGACACATATATCAGGAGACATATCTGATGGCCCAGTTTATGGATATCCTCTCGTACAATGGGCATCACTCCTTTCCAAAACTACTGCCAGATAGCTATCGGGTTCAAATCAAATTCYCTCTTAGACCCGACCATGAAAAAGCAAGCACAGAGAAGTCACCTTTGTTGTAACAAAACACCCTTCAGTTGCACTTAATTCTAGTAAGCAGCACATTATCCTCACTCGCCGTACGAAAATGCAATTTATAATTTTAAAAAGCAGTAATCAYTCAAACCATCGGACCTGCAGCTTTGAGGCACTGCATGCTGCAGGATGGGATTGCTTCTCTTCTGTCTAATTTACCTGCAAGCACACGTCGCCCAGCCACTCGTGACAACCTGCACTTGCTTCTTTCCAGGCTGCTACAGCCAWCACTCTTTGGGTCTGAGCCACTCTTTTGGGGTCTACTCCCCTCCAACCCTCTCTGGGGTTTGTCAGTTGTTTTCATGGAGAGCAGAATGAGGCTGTATGTGGAAAACCAATATTGACATTTCCTTGTTTAAATATCATACATCAGAGGGGGGTCACAGGAGCCAAGGCCACCAGAAAGGGTCCCCCCACAAGCTATTATTTCCTTTTAAAAGCACCAGGGACCCAGCAGTCTCAGCTGGGCCTCACACCCGCACGTCTGCCCTTCTCTGTGAGCTGGCTGACTGCTGCCGGTGCCACTTAGCAAATACAGATGTTCAGGTCTTTTTCTTTCACCACGGGTCTCACTCATCCCTGAGCAGAGGTCTGGTGCTAAATGAATGCATCGTTTAAGCCCTGTTGTCAAGGCCATGCAAAATACACACCCCATTCACGCTCGCCTCACTCCTTGCTTGCAAAAATCTACAGYATTTTCCTATCAAATTTGAAACAAATGGCATTCAAACTTATTTTAAAAATTAATTGAACCAATACATCAACAACTTTCATGTTTTCAGAGCCTGCACGGCCCTCGCCTGGGAAATTAGAACTGCAGGAGGGTAATTTTGCATTTAAATCAATGGAGCTCTCTTTCCCAACAAGGTTGCCTTCATACCAAGCCAAGCAGCTCTAGCAGGGTTCTGAAGAAGGGAGCCCGTTAGGTGTCCTGCACCTACAGCACACCCCATCTCCCTGCCAGGACAGCYTCCTGGGAAGCTGTGCAAGTGTAACCCTCCCATTAGCACCATGTGGGGCTGTTTGGGGGGTT
This sequence comes from Malurus melanocephalus, assembly GCF_030028575.1. Taxonomy (NCBI): domain Eukaryota; kingdom Metazoa; phylum Chordata; class Aves; order Passeriformes; family Maluridae; genus Malurus; species Malurus melanocephalus. The sequence goes on along the minus strand of NW_026623581.1, from coordinate 342,620 downwards.
CTACACCCTACAGCCTAGTCCCTTTCTCTCTTCATTCATCCAAGCAACACCTCACCTGCTGTGCCTTATTCCATGCATTTCTCCCTGTTCCCCATGTGGCTCTCCAGGTGAYATCAGATGCAGAGCTAGGAAAAAGCGTGTTTGGGGACAGCTCAGAAAAAAGGAGCAGAGAAAGTGACAGAAGACATGCCCTTTCCCAGGGAGGGAACGGCTGCAGGATTTATCTTTTAATCTAAACCCCTGAACAGATTTGCTGCCAAAAGAAAGATAATCCACATTATGTAGAAACACAATTACATTCACATGAACACACACATACAAACACACACTGTTCCCTTCTAACTGCAGGACACAGACTTTGGGACTGGTGGCCTTGGTGAGACACAGCAAAGGAGCCCATGGCTCAGTCCAGGAGTTCACCTGCCTCCCTGTACCACCAACATAGCACTCGTGGTCATCTGCCTCTCTAGACTCTAGGTTTTGCTTCCATTTTTGGGGCAGGCAGGAGCAATCTGTCTTCTGTGCTTACACAGTGCCCAGCACACTAAAGCTGCTGGCACGGAACACAGTATTTTTGAACCTGGAAAGATAAAATATCACTGAAATTCAGCATATGTCGATACCCCTATTTATCTCTGTGTGTTCTGAGCCTTATCCTACTCTGAAGTCTCTCCTTACTGTTTTATGTTTTGATGATGGAACAGTACATTAGACAATGCAAGGCAGAGTCTACCCCAAAGAGCCCAGACAGGCAGCATAAACAGAGTTTCTAAGAATATGGAGACATCATTTAGGTGGTCAYGTAGTGATCTTTCAGGATTTTCAGTGACAGGATTTTTGAAATCGTTTTTCCCCTTCTCAGAAGTRTACTGAGGGTGGTGAGAYATTGGGAAACAGTGAAAAAGAGARACTTGASARACAAACTGGGAGAATATCAAAGGTGTAAGTCTGGCTGCAAGGAGGCCTGTATGCTGATAGGGACTGGGTGCCTGCCTCCTGCTGCTTCTGGCAGCAAAGGGCTGGGGTTAGAAGAGGGCCTGGGGTGCATCTGTGTTCCAAACTGGAGCAGCTTTCGTGCYTTTTAGTGTCCCAGAGAGCTGCTCCAAGCCACTGGGGTTTGCCCATTCTGCTTTAGTAATGTTCTCCACGACTTTGTTTCCGAGGCATAGCCATCACCACATAACAGCACTTCCAAGGAGATTTTAAAATGCCTTKGGGACAGCAAGGGGACAGCAGTGGGAACACTATCTGAGCCACCCTGTTCTGAGACACTGGGACTTAGATCCATCCAGGCATTAATTCAGTGACAGCCAGGCAGGACCAGGCTGTCATAATGGCACAATGTACTGTTGGAAGCAAATCCACATAGTTTCAAGTACACGCAAACCATTTTCTGTGGGACCTTGGAGTGCTTTACAAGAGCGCTCAAGGGACCAGGTGACTTTTAGCACGGTGAGTTTCAGCTTCATAACCAAGGACCACTGTGACCATGGCCCTCCCTCAGGTAGGGATGACTGCAAAGGCCAAAGTTGGAAAAGATTGTTTTCCTTTTCCATTGCTACTGTCTGGTTTTCCAGCTTCTTGTTATGCATACTGCTTGAAAAGTGATGTATGCTACCATCATAACACAAGCTTGTGTTTTTCTGTCCCTTCTAAAATGCTGGATGTATGTAGTCAGAGAACAGCTCTGTGCAGAACCTACAGGGAGGTGTGGAGAACCTGGGGCCTGGAGAGCCTTGGTGCTGCCTTCACACAGTGAACAACAAGGCTCAGAGCTAAAAGCAGTGGTGGTATGTAATACCTGTGCAATATCTSTCCCCTCGCAAGGCAGGGACCAATCAACTACACCCAAACCCCATCAGGCCCCTGGGAAATGAGTTCTAGTATTGGTTTGCCACAAACCTTGCCCCAAATAGGGAAGAAGGACGTTGTATCAAGCCAACCTGAAAGAGTTGCAATGACTCATCCTTGCATCGTTCTTTCCAGTGTTTCCTTGCCATGGGAGGGGGATCCTGAAGCCCTTGTTCGCATGTACCTACAGGACTGCCTCCCAAACATTGCTTGTACTTGGTTTTCCCCAGTCAAGAGCTACTCTGGCATCTTCACACACGCACACAGAGAGGGATATTTCTGAATGCCATTGGCATCATCCACTCTCCCGCTCCCAGGCAGATGAGGGCTCAGCCTACCCAGGCATGTGCCACACCACACCTTGTCCCCATGGTCTGCCCAGAGTCTGTCCCCATTCCCTGCACCTTCCACTGTGCCAACACCAGCCACCTCTGGAGGACCAGAGCATTTGCTCTGGTGCAACAAGGGCRCATGAATCATTTTCCTCCTAGGCAGCCCTCTCTGCTGGCACAGTGGCACAATGCTCTTGCTGCCTGCTTCTGAAGCAGYRCTCAGAGGTACAGRGCAGGTTATAGATTTTTGCCTCTCKCTGACTTTTGTGTTCAGCAGCAGCACCTTGTACTTGTCAGGCCTCACTGTCAGCAGGGCTGCACAAGCAGCTGGCTTGCTGCCGTGCCCCTTTGCTTCCTCTGCCATCCCTGATGCGTTAAAACTTCCTCCARGGGCCAAGGGGGTGGAGGGGAGCAGAGGGAGAAAGCAAGTTCTGTAGGACACCGGGGCTGGGAATTGCTCCAGAGTGCTGGTGGCAAGTTTGAAGGCAGCTGGTGTGCTCTGCAAGCGCAAGGCAGTCGGGAGCAGGGGGTGCGGGCTGGGAGGTGTCACTTGCATGACCTGGAGCCGGGGCCATTACCGGGTCGGGGGRCAAACCGCCCTGGCTGGCTCCTGTCAGGCTCCCCGCGGGCAGGGGCACAGCTCAGACACTGCTCCCAGCCCCACGCCCTGCTGCACATCGTCCTCAAGAACCCGGGCGAATCTCATTGGGGCGTCTCACAGCCCTTCAGTCCCCCCGGCGAACTAACCCCGTGGGACATCCGGACAAGCCCTGTCCCACTGCTGTGGCCCCAGCCCCGACGGCATGGCCCAGTCCGGCACTGCCTGCCTCCCCCAGGGCTAGGAGGTGCTGCTGGCCCCGGGCAGCGAGTGCCTTCCGGGCTGAGGAACGTGGCCTACATCAGTCCGAGCCACAATCCCGACAACATCACCCCTGTCCTGGGAAGAGCCTGCGATGTCCTGGCTGCCTGGGGGTAGCAGGGAACTCCAGAAAATACCAAGTGCGTGCTTGGACTGCATCAAAGGTRTTTATTTTGATTGTCCTTTGGCTGTAACTTTCTGTGTTCGCTTTTGTTTTATAGCTGCTCAAGTTAACTTGSAGAATTAAGACAGATTTTGGGGGGAGGGGGAGGAAGGGGGTAGGAAGCCTTTGTTCTCCGGAGTGTGCTTGTCTTACTTTTGCATCATGTGGCCTGAGCGGCACACACACACATCCCCCCCGCCCCGACCGTATTTACTCTATCTCGAGTGAGTCCTTTGAAGGAGAGGGCAGAGCCGTCGTTAACCCCCTGCGTGCCTGCTGGGCCCTCCACCGGCTGAGCCCGCCTGTGGCTGGGACGCAGCCGATCTCGAATCCCAGAGCCACGGGTGTCGTTTCGATGGACGGCATCAGGGGTGTGTTTGTGCCCCCCAAAAAAGCCCAGAGCGGCCATCCCGTGGCCRGTCCCCGCGCCAGCCCAGCGCACGGGCAGCCGGCGGCGGTGAGCCTCTCGGAGAGAACCCGGGGATACCCCGCTGATCGCTAGCAGACCGGGCTGCGTACACGAGGTTGGAGATGCCTACAAACTCGAAACAGCTGCCGGGCTTTGCTCTGGCCTGCCTGCTAAAATACGCCGATCTCCTTTTAATCTGTTTCATATTCACAAATTAAGCACTTAGCCTAGGTAATAAATCATGAGGCAGTTTACGAGACTAGCAGGAGACAAACAAGTGGAAAGGGAAAACAATCGCCTAAAAGTAGATTCCGTAAAACTGAAAATATAACTCGGAAATGTAACAAATGTAACTCAGAAAACGYAGCCCGCGCTTCCCGGGGCGGTGGCAGCACCCCGCGGCCCCGGCAGAGCCCCGCGGCTGGCGGGGGGCCCGCCCCGGGACCAGCCGAGCCCGCACTTGTCGGCGCAGCTGGGCTCCGGTAGCACCCCGGGCTGCCGCCTTTGTCTCCCCGGGTACCGGCCTCCCGCACCGGCTCCACCTGGGAGAGACTCCCGCGGCAGCCGGCCTGGAAATAATGACTCGAGCTGCCGATAACCTCGTCTTGCACACCCGCGGCTCGGCTCCAGCTGGGGCGGGGGGACGAGCAAAGTGAAGACGGAAAAAAAATAAAGTGCGGGCTCGCTTGACGCCGAGCCGTTCGCAGGCGCCCGCGAGGGATGTGGCACTCCCCGGTGTCCCCGAGGGAGGCAGCTCCGAGAGGTGCCAGGGGGCTCGGGAGCGCACGCGTCTGGCCGCCGAGCGCAGGGGAGGGGAGCAGCTGCAAAGTCGCGTCTTGGCTAGCGGAGTTGTCCCTGGTCCTCTTTCGGGATGGSCGGTGGAGGGGGACACCGCGGCTGGCGAGGGACACACGCCCTCCCCAGCCCCCTCGTGGGGCTGCTGTCACGGCCACCACCCACGGACGTCGTGGGCAGGACAGGCACGTCCCAGCCGCGGGTGCTGCGGCGGGAAAAGGGAATCGGGAGGCGGGCGAGCGAGCCTGCGGAGGTGCCGGCCGGGCGCTGGCACCGGGGGCCCGGGGCGCTGCTGCCCGCGGCGACAGCCCGGGACTCCCCGGCGCTTTGCCCAGAGGCTCTTCCCGGGAGAGCCGCCAGCCACTCCAGGGCACGAAGCCGAAAGCCCCAAGACAAAAGATCCGGCGCTAAGACCCCTCCTGGCAAAGTCGCAGCCTGCCRAAAGTATTTCACCAGAGAGTTTTCCCCCTCCCCCGGCGGAGCTCCACGGGCCGGTGGCGCCGAGCCGTGCGGAGCCGTGGCAGTGGGGCCACGATCGGTTGCGGGAGGGGGAGCGAGCAGGGGAGGGCGGCAGGGCTGCTGTGTGGGGGACGGTCGGAAACATCCCCCGGGAGAGGTGAGGGGGGAGTGGAGCGGTGATTTAAAGGAACTCCCGCGAAAGGGAGCGACACAGACCTGCGGCCGTCCGCCGAATCCAATCTGCAGAGCCGTGGGTGCGAAGAGGCGCTGTCAGGGGCTATTTATCTCTCGCCGGAGCGGCGGCTCCGGTCCTCGCATCGCCCGCCGGTAACAATGGCAGCGGCCGGCGGCTTTCCACGCGCCTGGGCGGCGGAATGGATGGCGGAAGATGCCGCCGCGCTCCGCTCACACGGGCTCGTTCATGCATCCCTCTTGGCCAGAGCCTCTCGCTACTGCCGCTCCGCCGAGAGCTCTGGCCCGCTCCCCCCACAC
>NW_026623581.1:330608-337060 GCF_030028575.1 Malurus melanocephalus | reverse complement strand
CACCCCTTCCCACCTCCCCCGCCCCCGTCCCCAGCCCCTAAGTTAACTTGGAGATAGTTTGGCCATATTTCAGTTTGAAAAGAAGGGGAAATTGCAGGTCACTGGTGCATGGTCGGGCCGGGTGCATTTTTTTAATTTAAAACGGTAGACACCGAGGCCTGAAAAGCATCTGCAGCCCGTGCACTTTAACTGCTCCTCCCGGCCGCGGCGCGGTTAACCCCTGTGTGCCTCGGYCGCCTGCCCAGCTCCGCCGGCGTTCCCCGCCCGCAGGGACTTCGGACCCGTTCGGGCAGCGATCCCGGCGCGGAGCTGCGGAGGGCGGCGGAGCCGAGCGCTGCACCAGCCTTCCCCCCGCCCTCTTCGCCACCAAATGTCGGGGCTGGGTCGTACCCGCCGGCAGGATGAGGCCCCCGGCRCGGAAGGGCGGCCAAGCGACAAGGAGCTCGCTGAGGGAGTGCCCCCGCCGCTCCCCGCTCCCTCCGCCTACGTCTCCGCCCTCGGGCGGACGAGGCAGCGCTCCCCGCGGTGCCCCCGCRGGGCAGGGCCGGGGACCCGGGCAACGGGAGGGATGCTCGGCTACTCCTTTCGCCCTCAGCAGCTACCCCTCGGTCCGGGACAGAACGGAGGGCTTCTCTCGCCCCTGAGCATGCTGATAAGGGCGAGCGATAAGGGAGGGCGGAGGGAGGGGGACGGAACCGGAATGAGGGAGGGAAAACTCCCGAAATGAGGAGAGCAGGGAGCGGAGCCCGAGCTAACTCCGGGGAGGATGCCTCAGCACTTTCTCTATTATGCATTTCCAGCACAAGGAAAGCTAATTCCTCCGCTGAGGGCCTCAATCAGGCATTTATTTGACACTCATGATGCATGAACGGCTAAACACTAGTCTAAGCGGAGGATCAGCCGCTAGTTTATAGCTTGCGAGGTTTTTTTTTTATGCAGGTGAATTATGTTGATCTCTGAATGCCTTGTATTCCTGGTGGCGGCCGGGGCGGGGTGGGGGGAGGAGAGAAAAGGAGGAGAGGAAAAGAAAACAAGAAGAAAGAAGAGGGGGAGKGTGGGGGAGATGAACTTCTTCAAGCTCTTCTACCGCACACCCGGGAAACCCTCTGGCCGGGAGTTGTGGCTGGCACCTCTCCTCACGGCCCTCTCCTGACCTCCAGCCTTCCCCTGCTGTTCCCACTCGCCTCTCTGCGCTGCGTGCTAGCCCCGTTGAACCGCTCAGACATTCCGACCGGCCCGTGCCGGACCGTGCCGGGTCCCTCTGCGGGCCCTCTCCACGCCATGGCGGGGAAACGCTCCCCYGGAGAACGGAGAAGTAGCGTGGAGTGGGGAGAGTCACGGAGACAACATGGAGGGGAGAGAAGAGGAGGAGGAGGAGGGGAGAAACCATATGGAGCAGGAGGGAGGGAGGCGACACGGAGCGAGCGAGCCGGGAGAGCAGGGGTAGCAGCGCGAAGCCGGGTGGCCGCCCCGGCCCCGGGCGCTGCGGCGAGCGGGGGCGGGCCCCGAGGGGCCTGCGGAGGCTGTGGGGCTCGGCCAGGCCCTGCTGCCCTCCCTCCGTCCCTCAGGGCAGCACTTTCTCTCCATCTCCCCAGCACTCTCCCGGGCACTGCCCTTTATTCCCTGCGCCCGCCCTGGAGAATTGGGGTTTTTTTTTTTACCCCCTCCTGCTGGCCTCTTTCCAGCTGTTGTTCCAGGACAGAAAAAAAAAATAACAATTAAGTAGGAGTCATGTCTTGTGACTTGCACAATCTCTTCTAACGCCTGAGTTCAATTTTACACAACATTTAATACAAATATTAAAAATCAATAAATCAAGGGGGTTGTTAATGAAATGTTACAGTGAGTGTGTGTCACCAGATAGGATTTYGGTGGGAAACATGTCTGATTTAGCAAAAGCTGAATGCAGTTGTATTATTTATCCTTCTGCTAAAAACAAAAGATAAAGGTGTTCATTAAATCATATCAAATCGAATTAAACTCTATTGGCGGGTCCCTCCAGCAGAACAGAAGTATGAAAAGCAGGGGATGGAAAATGAATCTCAATGCATCTCTTGACAACGGAACAGGAATCGGAACGCATTAAAAATAAATCAGAGCGCTGCTGTAGGTCACAACAGAAGGATTCGACTGTAGTGGAATAATGGGACGAGAGACAGAAAGGCAGAGACTACCCTGCGGGTACACCCTGGCACTAGAAGGGGAAGTCAGATTTTTTAAATGATAGGTCACACCAGGTCTGTAAGAAACGGTCTTTGCCCCATTCAAGCTGCTTCTTCACGGCCCCTTCTCTAGCTGCCGGGACTGCAGTGCTCCCCAGCTTCTCGGCATGCTGCCAACTCAGCATTTTGCAGGCTGGTGGCTTTGCCTGTCGGCCCTCCGGGYTCTTTGCACCTCTCCTYTTTCTCCAMCCTGGCGGGTCCCCAGTCTCTCTGRATCGACTCTGCCGTCCTTTTKCCCGGCCTATTGCGCTATTCAGTTATTCCCCGTGACCCGTCTCAGCCCTCACAGGCGTCCTTGGGAGTCTGCAGAGCGATCTGCCAAAACAACTGGCAGCTGCCGGGAGGTGAGGAGCGGGAGCGCCACTGACGGCGGCCGCCGCTCTGCCCGGCGCCCGTCCCGGTCACAGCCCCCCGTTGTCTCCAGCTGCGAGGAGTGCCGTGGGGTGACGGGACCGGGGGGGCGGATTTCCCTTTTGCCACGGTGCGGCCGAGATGTGATGGTGGCGATGTGCAAGGCTAGGAGCCCAGGCCGCGGCTCSGTGGAAACTCGAGGGGCGCGGCGCGCTCCCGTGCCTCCTCCCGGCGCACCCGGGCCCCAGCTCGGGCCGTGCTCTGGTGGGAACCATGACAGAGGGGGGAGGTCCTCTCCTGACACAGCCGTGCCGGGAAAGAAAGGTCTGTGACCGCTGGGGCGAATGTTGCCGGCCTCTTCTCGAGCTCTCGACTAGCTTCCCCAGGCTTGGACTTCGCTCTCGGCTCTCCTGACACAGCTCCTTTCGTCCTCCTCTGCTGAGGGCATGCAGGGCCAGTCCCCTCCTCAGCCCGGGAGGGTCGGGGCTTCTCTGGCCCCGTTATCGACTGCGGGTGATGTTCCCTCTTCGCGAGCAGAGGGGCTGCTCAGGCGGGGGCCGCCTCTCCCCCCGTATGGGCCTGCGGCGGCCAACGCTGCAGAGAGGCTTGGGAAGGGCGATCGGAGGAGCGGACCCCCGCCCCTCCACCCCCTCCCCAGGCTCGTCCCTCGAGCAAGACGTAAAGGCCATTCGGGGGTCAGTGCCGCTGGGGAGGCTGCGGGATCAGCTCTGCCCTGCCGCCTGCAGAGCCGGCAGTGAGCGAGGCGGCGGCGGGAGGCAGCGGGAGGCTGATGCGCGGCAGCCGAGAGTGCTCGGCACCGAGCCCGGAACGCGCCGCGAGAGCGGGAGCGCGGCGCCCCCGCGGTGCGGCCAGCGGGGCCGACACGGCCGAGCCCCGGCGGAGCGGGAACCCCCGGGCACGCCTGCAAACCCTCCGGCAGACGCTGTCTTGCCGCTTCGCGATCGGGAGACTCCGCTCCCGCTCCCTCTGCCTCTCCCTTCCTGCGTTCCCGGGGCCGGCCGTGCCCTCAGAGCGGTTAGGCGTGCAGCACCGCCGGAACGCGATAAACAAGGGTGGCCATCTGCCCTCCGCCCGCTGCCASCCCGCCGGCACCGCGCCCGGCAGCGCAGGGGGGTTGCTTTCCTCGGCCCCGCTCCTGTCCGGGGGCCCCGGGAAGCCGCAGCGCCGCCGGAGCGAGTGAGGGGTCAGGGRGCCGGAGATGCTCTCTGCGGCCGCTCCGTACGCGGCTGCACGCCCGCCCCGCGGACTGTGCCGCGGGCTCATCTCGCCAGGAGCACAACTTCTGCTCCGACCTAAAGTTGCAGCTCCTCTGTTTGTTTATTTCCCCGGCCGCGGTGGCCTGCTGCCAAGCACGCCGACCTTGCCTATTAAAAACCCATTTTTCTTGCCCTGCGCGGAGCAGCAGTTTGCTCGCCGCGCTCTGTTGTTCCGTTAAAATAAAACGCTGCAAAGTCTGCTCGGGGGTGCCGGGGGAGGGTGGTAGTGGGGGTGGCGRTGGAGCTCTGCCCGCTTCACGCGTCCCGCCCGGGGCCGCCGCGGTCTCCKGGGCCCCTCCCGGCGCAGCCCGCGCCCGCCGCCCTACGCCGGGATCGCGGCGGGGCGGGGTGACGGCCCCGGCTCCCCGGCCAAGCCATTTCCTGCCCTCCGGAGCCGCGGTCCCATTCCGGCGGCCAAGCGGTAGCTGGGTCTGGCTGGGGGACGGCGGGCATCGGGGCCGGGCGGAGAGGTTGGAAAAATCAACACGCGGCAGCGGTGGCGGAGGGCAGCGGCTGATCCCATTAGCCTCGTCAAGCCGGAGCGGCTGAGCCGGAACAGCGGGGTCACCGCTGCCAGGGGCGCCCCGGGGCGCCGGCCGGAGCGGTGGGAGGGCGATGTTCCGTTCCCCCCCTCGCTGCCCCGGTGATCGCCTCGGGGTCCTCTCGCCCGTATCGGCCGAGTCAGCCGAGCGGGGCGGCGGAGGGGTCRTTGCTGAGCACCCACCTCGGGGGCAGGAGCCCGACGGCTTTGTGCCGCTGGGCGCAGGGGCCCTTTTCACCTCGCCGCTTTGTTCGGCGGCGGCGCTGCCTGCCGGAACGCGTTTCGGCCAGCCCGATGCGGCCGGGCCGCGGCCCGCAGCTCCCTCACCCTTGGCACTACCCCTCTGCTCCGAGCCCCTTCCAATACCCGAGCATTGCCTCTCTCCCCTTCTCCTCTAGGACGATCTAGAAGTCGTCCGAAGCAAGTTGCTTTTAGAGCAGATACAACAATAAAGTATATTGAAATAAGTCTGCGGTTGGTGAGTTTCCAGCGATACTTAATGGCACTCGCGGTAAACAGTCCCTCTCTGTGCGAGCGGGGAAAATCATCCAGACACAAGCACATTCCACCCTCTTTAGGGCTCCCTGGCTGTTATTATAGTTATTGCATTACTCTGGTGTAAGCCTTTTGTAACTAAGCTTCTATAAAGCCCCGCTTACAAGCACCCTGATTAGAATTTTCCTTGCCAGTAACCAAAGGCCACCCGCTTTCCAGTGCTATACAGAGGGAGCCGTCAACAGCCACCCCTCTGAATGTACGCTTTGTTCCTGGCAACAAGGAAACGAGTGGGCTTCTATTGGGGAGAATGCAACCCTTCTTTTAAATATCACACAGCGAGAGCTGATGGGGCACTGGGCTTCGGAGAGGCTGCGATGGAGGGAGAGAGACACGGCAGGGTCACGGGAGCGCGGAGTGGCCGAGCCCTAATGCTACCCACGAAGCGGCTGCCACTCAGCCGACGGCCGGAGGATCATCTGGCTGATCCCGGCTCAGGGGCGGGCGGGGACGGAGCCGGGKCCTGGAGGGAGAAGAAAAGGAGGACGCAGGATAATGGTTTCCCAGCAGCGCACACYGCTCCGGCACCCTGTCTTCCATCTCTCCCAAGCACGGGGAGAGCAGCGGTTCACAGGCCCGGGGTGGACCTCAGCGCAAGGAACGGTGGCGACGCTGCTGGGGACCCTCCCAGCACACCGAGCATCCCCACTCCACCTCTCCTGCCGCCCCTCCAGRGATGCTTGGTGCCCTGGGAAAGTAAACGCCGGGCGGGTGTAGGACATGGCCATTTCTGCACACACGGCTCAGCTGCCGGACACYCCCTTCTCCTTCTCCAGGGAACAGGAATCCCCCGGTGGCGAGGAAGGAGCTCGGCTCCCCCGGGGCGCTCCCTGAGTGCGGCTGTGGCCCGGCAGCCGTGCCGGCAGCTAGCAGGGGGCGAGCGGGCAGCCGGCCTCCTCCGGAGGGCTCCGCAGCCAGCCCGGCTATTGTGAGCACCCGAGAGCCCGTCTCGCAGGGTGTTAGTAATTACTGTGGTATGTCCAACATGTATGTTAGTGACATTACTAAGGAGGTGAGAGCTTGGCGCTCAGAGGGCCGAAACGCTGGGCTTTCGCTTTCATTCAGGATGTGTGTAACACAGAGTCTTTTCTCAGCTCGTCTGATTTTTAACTTCCTCTAAACCTCTCTCTCTCTCTCTTTTATTTCCTTTGCTCGCAGAGCAGCAATGAGAGACCGARAGGAAACACGCTGCTGCTGTGCAAAATGTGGACCATGTGTGGGAACTATTTACTCAGAGTGCAACTGCAGGCACCAGGCGAGGGGCTGGCAGAACCGGAGAGAGAGGCTACGTTTCTCTCGCACTTTCTCCCCCCTTGTCTTCCCTAAAGCCAAACCACGTCGCTGTGTGTGCAATGGTGCGTTTTACTGACTTCTCGTTGGACTTGTGTTGGGGTTGTTTTTGGTTTTTTTTTCCCATCCAAGGCTTTCACGATCTGCTTTTGTGCTCACCCACCTCAAGCCTCAAGCAAAGGGTTAAATCTTTGGAGCCCTGCAAGGAACCACAGT
>NW_026623581.1:277525-329848 GCF_030028575.1 Malurus melanocephalus | reverse complement strand
AAAAAAAAAAATAAATTAAAATGAAATTAAAATAAATAATAAAAAAAATAAATTCAGTTAATGGCTTCCCGTCCTGCACCACCACGAGGAAATTGAGGCGGTTTACCCCGGGGCAGCGCCCGACCTGGCCCCGGAGGGAGGTGCCCCGAGCCCCGGAGTGGCCGGCACAGCGCGGTTCGGAGCGGGCGGGTGGCTGGGAGGCGGCTGGCGGCGCGGAGCGAAAGGGTTAAGCCTCCCCTCCACCGCCCTCCTCTCTCGCCAGAGAATAAGCGTTCGCACGAAGCGTTTCTGGGGAGGCAGGCTGCGAGCAGGCCTTTGGCAGTGGATCCATGGCTACCTCGGTGCTGTCACCGAAACGCTGACCCTCCCCTGGTGCCGCGCGCGGTCAGCGCGGGCCGCYACCAGGCACTTGCAATCAGTTTTTCGAAAGGTTAGCCAAGGTCCCCGGTCCTCGCAGACGGGAGTCATTACGAAACGCCTTTGTATCTGCAGGAACTTACATAAAAATAGGCGAGAAGGAGCCGAGGGAGAGAGAGCAGCTCTCTCCAGAGATAAGAGAGCTCCGGCCGTGGGCTGGGGGGCTCTCCCCGGGTGGGTGTGGGGACCCCCACGTTCATCTCTCTCCGTCAGGGCACTGCGCCGGCCGGCAGGCAGCTCGCATGGGGGAGAGCCGGGGTAGCCCTCGTTCACCAGCCCCCCCAAACCTGCCCGGGGCTCGCCCGATGCTGGGGAGAACCAGCCGGCGGCGGGGCTGCCGCGGTGAAAATGGAGTGGGAGGAGGGAAAAGTGCTATCCGGAGAGCTGTTGTGACAGATGCTAAGCTTTGCCCTACGCGTGCTGGTGAGAGAAGGAGTTAAAAGCAAGCTGCTTTTTCGATCGAGCTGCTTCCCCGAGCGTCGGAAGGAGCGGCTTGCTAGAAAGCCGTCCATCAGCAACCAGTCCAACCTGCCCGTGATAATATGCGATCAACACCAAATCACCCCCGCTAGGCACGATCCATCATCGCTACGATGCAATGGGCCCTTGTATGGATGTGTCTACACGGGGGGCGGGCGGGGAGAGAAAGGGAGGGTGCGGAAAAAAGAGAGGGAGAGCATGTGTGGATGTGTGTGCGAGGGGGGRACCGCATCATTCACCGGAATGGGAATCGCCGCCTCCCCCGGTTCTCGGCGAGCGGAGCTGCCCGAGCCAGCGGAGCCGAAAGTTGCTGGGCCGGGGCTGAGCGGGGAGCCTGGCACACGGCCCCGCCGCCGCCTCCGACTGACATCAGCCTCCCCTCCCCCTCCTCGCTCCTCCTGGGCAAGCTTGACTGGCGTAAAATTAATAATTAATAGGGTGAAATTGATTAAAGGGCTGGRCGCGCGATGAGGGCGCTCGGAGAGCCCTTCCCCTACCCGGTCGCTCCTCATCCGCCTCCCCGCCGGCAGYGGCCCGGGAGCGGGGACTGGCCGCCGCCGGCGAGCCAGGGGAGCTCCGGGCCAGCTCAGCCCGAGCAGGAAGGAAAAGGGCGGCGGGGACCGGGAGGAGGGGGAAGGCGGCGGCTGCAGCAGCCAACCCCGCTGGGTGGCTGGCTGTAACCGAGATCGGCCGCACGGGCAGCGGCGGCGGCAGGCGGGGGCTGGCCCCGGGGCCGGCTCGGCTCGGCTCAGCGCAGCTGGGTGTGTGTGTGTGTATGTGTACAAAGCCGGGTCCCGGGAGCTGCCCGAGGGCGGTGCTCGGCAGCACAAGGCCAACCCCCGAACCCCCCCGCTTCTCCCCTACCGTGATCAGTCTCTGCCACGGAGGGAGTGGGGAATCGCAGGGGACGCGGCCAGGCCAACGCACGCCTCAGCCTCCAGCCCCGCGGAGGTGGGAAAGGGTTAAACGTTGGAGGGAAACGGGGAGGAGGACGGGGGATGGGGAGCGAGGGAAGGGGGGCCGCCGAGCACAGCGCTGAGCGCAGGGAAACCACAGCGCACCTGGGCTCGGCTCGGGAGCCGGAACGAGCCGCCGCCTCCTCCTCCCTCTTTCCCTCCCTCCCGCCCTTCCTCCAGCTCGGTGCCTGCCTGGCCCATATCGCGGTTCTATCTCTGCAGCAGCGGGAGCTCAGCTCCTCTGTTTCTATCAGCTGCTCCCTCTAACCCCAGTGACCCAGATAAGAGCGGCGGCCTCCCCCCCACACCCCCGCCCGCAAGCGCGCCGGGGGCCCCGGTCCTGCTTCTCCCCGGTCCTCCCTGCCCGCCGCAGCGCCTCCCATTGCCTCCCTGCGGGRCTGCGGGGCCACCCCCGGCCAACCGCCTCAGCCCCAGCGGGTTCCGCCCGGCCCCGTGTCTCCGGCCCCGACCTCCGCGGGAGGCAGCGAACCTGGCCCCACGCCCGCCCCCTCGCTGGGTTCTTTTCCCCCYGGCTGGGGCGGCGCTACTCCCCGGTGTCCCTCTCGGACAGCTTGGGGTTATTGTTTGCCTGCGCTGAGTCAGCCCGCCGTCAAAATAATAATTAAAAGCAAAACAAACACCCCGATCCGGTCTTTCCTGGACACGCGGGTCGGAGCCACCGCAGCCCAAGTGTTGTTATTCCCGGGCTGGAAATAGCCATGGCTCCGCCCTGGACAATCGCCTGTCAGAGGCCTCTTCTCTCCCCTCCCTGGAGGCCCTTCCCTGCCCTGCTTTATTTACTTTTGAAGTGTCTGGATTGATGGAGAACTGCGGACGGCACTTTCTTCCCCCGGCTCCCTCCTGCACCAGGACTCCGCCGGAGCCTCTTACCGCACCCGGCGCTCCGCGCCAGCATGACCCAAGATAACCCAGCCCCGAGGAGGCCGGGGCGATCGGGGGAGGGCGCTTAACCAAACCAAACCAAGCCAAACGGATCGATCCGTGCCCAGCCAGGGCCGCGGGACACCGGGGCGGGAGTGGGGGGTATCGGAGCGTCCGTCGCTGCGGTTTCCCGGACGGGCGGGGGGAGCCGACGTCCCAGAGTAGCCTGTCCACCCAGCACGCCCGCCGGGGAGGTGGGGCGGAAGGGAGATCGCGGCAGGGCCCGTAAACGACACAAGGGATAAACACCAAAGTTATCACCAGCCGTGACCAAAATAAATGCCTGTGATAAAAAAGCACTGACAGGATGATCCATTACGCGGGTGTCACTGCCTACAACAAGGTTCAATCAGATACGCCGGTTGCCGTGGACAACGGGGGAAGCGGCGGTACCGGGCTGACGACTTTTCTGGAGAGGCGGGTGGTGGTTGCCATCAGGGAGGTGACACGGCGCGATCTGCATGAGGGTGGCCCGGCATCGCGGGAAGGGACGGACCGCACCTCCCGCGGCCGCCGCTCGCCTCGCAGCCCCCCCGCTCGTATAGGAGGCAGCCCCGAACCACCGGCACCTCCTTGGGGATGCGAACATCTTCCCTTCCAGGCGGCCCCCGGGATGTGTTCACATCCTCTCAACACTGGGGTGAGGTCGGATCCCTCCCCGGTTCGTGCCCCCCTCCCCCGCGCTGTTGCGGGGCCAGGAGCGCGGCTGCCCGCGGCTGCCCACTCCCCAGGCGCCCCACGTCCTTCCGCAGCCCGGCGGTGGAAATCAATGAACGTTTGTTCCGTGCGGCGCGACCGTCCTGCGAGCGGTGCCCTGTTATTAGTGGGGAAAGGGCGAGAGAAGAAAGGCTCTCAGCGGACTCCTCCGCACGTCCTCGCCTCCGGCGGAGCTGCTCGCAGGTGCCGGAGCGGGGGCAACGGGGGCCGGGGTGGCTGTCAGCGCCGCCGGGAAGGGCCGTACCCCGGGGCATCGGGCTAATCGCATGGCAGGCCAGCTCGGCGGTACGCCGCGGCCCCGGGCGGTGCGAATAATGAAGGCTCAGAGGCAGTGGGGATGGGCTAAGGGCCGGTCCCCCTTATGCCACATTCCTCTGGACCGGGCCGGGCCGGAACTTGCCCCACATCGGGGAGGGGAGAGCGAGAAGAACAAGGTYCTYCGAGCCTGGGGGCAACCAGCCCTTYTCCCTCGGCCCTCYGCAGAAGCAAGCACCCTTTGGGAACTGCGGTGCCCGAGGTGGGGCAGGCAGGGAACAAGGGACGATGCCTCTCCACGCCCGCGGGAGGAGCGATGCCAGGGCCGTCCCCGCCGGTGCCACGGTGCGTGACACGCCAGCCCCGTGTCTCTTCGGGGTGAGAAACTTCCTGGCTGCTAGCGACGGGTGGCTGCGCCGCAGCAGCGCATCTTTCGGTCCCGAGATTCTCCCCCCGCTAGCGTAAACGCAACCTCCCCCCCTCCCTCGCCGCCGCCGCCCCCTTCCCGTCACGATTTAATGCTTTTCATGTTCTTCGGCAACTGCGTTTCCGCAGAGAAACCCCGGCGCGCTCCCAGCTCGGCTGCTCAGCTGTATTGTGGCGAGCTGAGGCACAGCCGGAGTGAATCCATTACGCCTCGATCCTACAATACAGGTTTATGCGGATACCCTCTGATTTACATTTAAAACAGTGCACGGGCATTGTCTGCTAGCCTGAAAAGAAAACACAGCCCCGTAACTTCAAATGACCTTCAAAGCAATGCAATTAACTCTCGTAATTATCAGAACACGCCTTTTAGAAAAAGACACAGGTGCTCGCCTCGGTGCTGTTCCACCTGGTTAAGCCAGCCTCGTCCTACCCGGGAATGCCCCCTTCTCCCCCTCCCCCGCTTAGGAGTCCCCAAATCTGGGACTCGCTCCGCCGTTCCTACATGTCGAAACCTCCCTTCACCCTCCCCTTCCCCCGCCCGCCGCCTGGGCTGAGGGACAGCTTGCTCAGCGCGGCGAGGCTTTGTCACACCGCCACACACACACCACCACCACGTCGCTGGCTGGTGCCGGCGGCGGGCGGCGTGTTCGCTTTCCCGGCTCCTACAAAGCTCTCCCCTCCCACCGGCCCCCGGACCGCGGGCCACGCAGAGCCGAAATTTAGGTTAATAGGATGGGCTTTGATCCGTGGTCCCCTTCGCCCGCCCCTCACCCCGAACGACATCGATCCGCTGCATTTACTCCCGCGCCGATGGGCCCCCGGCGCTCCCGCAGTCACTCTCTGCGCGACCGGAGAGAATAAATAAATATTCCCGAAACACCCAGCCGGTGGCGGCCCCYGATCCTGCCTGCCACGGCCCCGCGCACGAGTGGCCGATCCCCGGCGGCTGAATGTGCAGTGTCATGATGGCTCCTACGGCCCGCGGGCAGTACCGGGGGCGACACCGCGAGCGGCGGGGACAGGGCCAGCTCCGGGGGGGGGCTGCCGGTCCCGCAGGAACCGCCACCCCCCTCCCCTTCGTCCCTCTTTTGCACACACGCACACACAAAATAAATAAATAACGAGGCGGCTGGAGCCATCTGGGGTTGGATGGCTTCTCATCTCATTACAGAGCATTAGGAGAAACAGGCAAATATACAGCTATTAAAATTAATCGCCTCGCGCTGTCAGCTGAACATAATGGAAATTATTTATAGGCTGCCTACGATGCCTTTCTCGTCACGGAGGCTTGGTGCGGAGAGACGCACTCGCGGCTCCCAACATAGAGAGGCRTACAGGGCCGTGCGGGGGTCGCCGGGCTCGACTCGGCCCCGACCAGCGAAGTTTGGGAGGTCAGGGAGGGGAAGGAAGAAGGAAAGGGAAAGGGAAAGGAAAAACAAGCGGCAGAGGCGCTGCGGTGAGCGGGTTAGGGTGGGTTGTTTTCAGGTGACTGCAGGGGAAGCAGTGGAGACGCAAATAGGGCAAACCGCTGTGTTGGGGGCCTCCCCGGGCTGCKCTAGCGGAGCGTCCCCGGGGCGGTGCGAGGCATGGTCCGGGGCAGCGGGCGGGCGCTTCCAGAAAGAAATCTCTGCAAGCGGCGCATAGTGCTTAGCAGGARCAGTGCGATGCGGTGAGGGCACGCCGCGGGAGGGGGCGATGCGCTTCCCGAGCGATCTGCCTGCAGATCTCTGCTACCAGAGGAAATGTTAATTGTCAGCCCTTCCGCTTCAGCCTCCGGAACGGGCTCTCGGAGCTGTTTGCTTATGCTCCCGGAGAGATGGAGGTCTCTTCCGCTCCGGGAAAAACCCCTAAACCAAATCGACTATGCCAAGGAGAGCTCGCCTGTTTTTCCGACCGAGAAACAGAGTGTATTTGAGAAGCGAGGGGAAAGGCTGCCCGTGAATTTCCCTGCTCTGTCCGGGGTCATTTCGGCCGAACAGGCACCTCCGGCTCCGCCGGGGCGAGCCGCCTCTTCCCGTCCGAAGCTGTGGGGCTCATCGCGGTGCTGTGCCGGTGTGAGGACTGAGAGCCTCTGCAAGGGCACGGCTGCCACGGGCAGCGGAAGCCGCCGGGGCAGCCCGGGTGGCACCTGCTGGGACGGAGGGAAGGTGCGAGAAAGGCCGAGCGAAAGGCTGGAATCGCTTCTTCGCCAGGCTTGAGAGGTTAATAAATATACCCGTCCCCTCTCCCCAGCCCGCCTGAGGCTAAGACTCGCAGCTCAGCGGGTAATTGACAGTCTCAATCCAAAATTGAAACATGTGTTAACAACAACGCCACGCATCCTAGGAGCTACCCGGGAGATCGCCACCTCACGGTCTTTATATATTATTTGAATCCACCGGAGGAAAGTGTCACGAGATTTTCAGAGCACGTTTCACCCCTACCTGTAAATCAGCTCTTATCACTGCTGGCTGCTCAGACAGAGCCAGCCTCTGCTCTATAGCGCAGGAGGAGGAGAGCCATTGCTCCTTCGCAGCGCTGCTTTCGTGCCGCCTCCATGCGGAGCCCGCCGGCAACCCCCGCCCCTCCGGGGGTGAGCCCAGCGGCGGGGCAGGGCCCGCTAGCCCSTGTCCGGGAACGGGCGAGGACAGCGGATCCGAGACCTGGACACTGCCGGGGCTGCCCGGCTCCTCCGGGCTCCCTCTCCCCTCCCTGCCAGAGCAAGCAGGACCGGYGTCCCTGTCCCATCCTCCCGCCGACCCTTTCGGGCGAGGGTCACACAGCCGCAGGTGGGACCAGGCGCCCGTACCGGCGCAGCATCGTTCCCATGCAGYTGCCCGTGTTTCTGGGATCCAGCGGAGCAGGAGCAGAATCCCGCGCTGAACTGAGGGCCCTGCTCCCGGCAGCGTTCCAACAACCGCAGCGGGGTTGCCTGCTCCCAGCGGTGTAAGTGAGCTGGGAAACACCTCTGAGGGCCTGTGTTTTCCCTAACAGGAGGGATCAGGTCGGGGCGGGAAAACGCAAACTTGTGCCGAAGTGGTTGGACATGCAGAGGCAGGACAGGACTGGCAGGGCTCCCCGGGAAGGGCAGGTCTCCAGGGCCTCCCACCGCCAGATCCATCCCGTGCCCCCGCCGTTGCCACCGTCCTCTTTTCACACCGGGAGCCCCTGTGATGATTAGCATCTTCCTCCGAGAAGGCGGCAGCGGYTCCCGCTGCCCCTGCAGCTCGGCCCCGCTCACGGGAGCCGGTGCCTGTGCRCTCTGCGTGGAGGTCACGACCAGAGGAGCAGGCAGATGGAAAATCCCAGTTCCTGCCGCACATAAACAAGGTGGGGATGGGCAGAACGGCCCTCGGCGCTGAGCGGGAGGGGAAGGGCGTGGGGTCCCTCCTCCATGGCCCGCTGCCCGCCCAGCTACGGCTTTTGCCCCGGGAGCTCCCTCCTCCGGCGGGCGCCGGCCGCGCTGCGCTGCGCGGAGGCGAATGGGCCCGGGGGCTCCGACCGGCGAAGAGACGCCACTGCCGGTGGCAAGCAGCCTCCCCGGGCGGTCCCGGGAGTGGGGCCCACCCGGGCGGGGAGCGGGCAGGGCGCGGACACGGCAGCGGGGCACAGTTTCTGCCCGGCTTCCTCAGCCCCGCAGTGCGTCCGCCCCCCGCGCGGCTCGGCAGCTCTCGCCCACGCGTGCACTCACACGGTCGCACGCTGAGTCACACGGGCACGCTGCCTCTCGAACACCGTGTCACGCATACACTCCGTGCGGCACACACACTGCCGCTTCTCCATAGTGCCGTGTCACGCACACGTTCCGTGTCACACTCACGTTCCGTGTCACACGCACACTTATTCCCACGCACACTCACTCGRTGGCCCTCTCGCACGGGCACTGCATCCTCCGGGGAAGCACGGCAGCTCTCACACATTCACTGCTTTTCTCAGCTGGAACACACGCCGAGGACCTCTCACGTTCCCTTTTTCGCACCGTGGCTCTGTCACACAGCCACACACACTYACGCTGACCCGCACACGCGATCGCACAAGCGCAGGGTTTCCCACGCAGGCACACGCGCGCCGCCTCCCTGGCAGCACGCTCCCGCTCCCCACGCACATCGTCTCGCAGGCACTCTCCGCCTCAGACTTCCACACACACGGAGCCGCCCGCCGTCCCCGGCTGCTCCCCGCGCACGTCASCACCCACGCACACACACACCCGCACACACACTCGGGGCCCCCGCCGCTTACGGCCGCTGGGAGCGGTCCCAGCGCCGCGCCCGGGCGGCCGCGTGTGTGCGCTTGCGGGAAACCCGAGGACCTTCCCTGCGGCCTCTTTGGCAGCGCTCCGCCGCCACCGCCGGGCCAGCTGCGCGGCCCCGGTCCGGAACAGCTTGTGTTTGTTCCCACCAGACGGCCGGGCGGGGTGGGGGGAGGAAGGGTCATCAGGTCCCGGGCGGCGCAGCCCGGGGCTCCGCTCCCCGCAGTGCCTCCCACCCCGGGCTGCGCGGGTCAGCGGCGGAGCTTCCACCTGCCGCCGGGCGGGCATCTCCAGCTCGGGGAAACCCCCGCTCCTCTCCCAACTTCCCTGCCACGCTTTATATCCCCGTCCCCCATTTTCCGTCCCAGGCTGACGCTGAGGCTGCGGCTCGGTCCCCGGGCGGGTAGCCCCGGCGGAGGCAGCGCCGTGCGCTCGGCGGCTGCGATGTGCGTGCTGCCAGAGCCAGCCGGGGAAAGGCCAACGGCGCCCGAGGCGCGGGCAGAGGTAGCGGCTGATCTCTTGGCAGATCCAAGAGCGATTTGGCCGCCACAGCCGGGAGGCCGGCCCGGATTATTCATCATGGGCGGACGAACACAATCCCTCCCCCCTCCCCCCATCCCCGTCAGCCCTGGATATTTTGTCCCGGCCGCACAAACAATATTCAACTTGTATCCTCTTCCTTGGAGGCACCGGGAAGCCGGCGGCTGCCAGGAACAGACTCCCGTGCAGCGCACGGCAGCGGGATCCTGTTTCCCTCGCAGCCGGCGGAGAGCGGCGGTCCCGCGGGAAGCGGGCGCTTTCCGCCCCCGCCCGGCTCACGGCGGCGGTCCCGGGGCCCTGCCAGGCGTCCCCGGCGGGGCTTGGCCGTCGCTCGGCTCTCGCCCGCGGGCGGGGGCCCCCGGCGTGCAGCCGCTGCTTTGCAAACCGCACGATCGCAGCCCGCGGAGGGCGGCGCGGCKCTGGCAGCCGGCATTGCCTGCCCGTGCCAAGCCGCGGGCACAGCGGGGCTCGGCGGCCCCGAGCGCTCCGCTCGCCAGCCAAAGCCGAAATAAAAGCCAGCTCCGCAAACGTCCCCGGGGTTTGCCTGGCGCCGCTTTCCCRTTTTCTTTCCCTAGCCGCTGGGGAAGGGCGGCCCTCTCTCCAGYGGGAGCCGCCAGAGGTGTGGGGGGGTCCCGGGGTGCCGAGCTGTCCGTGGGGCCCCGTGCTGACCCCGGTCCCCGGGCGGTCCCCGGGCGGACTCGGGAGACTGGCCGGGCTTCCCTCGCCCTCTGTTGGAAGCCTCTACGAGGTGCGGGGCCCTGGTGGCGGCGAAGTCCCCCACACCCCCCGACTCCGACCGAGGGGACGCAGGAAACGTCGCCTCCGCGCTCAGCGGCGAGCAGCGGAGGCGGCACAGCCCGAGCGGGGCCCGGGGGCCTCCTTTCCCTTCCATTCCTCATTCTTTTCCTTTTCCCTCCCTTCCCTTCCCAGTTCCCTTTCCCCTTCCTTTCGCCGGCCTCCCCTCGGGGGGCCACCCCGAGAGCACACTCAGCCAGTGCATCTTGCTCTTAAATCAAGCCTGGATATTTAAAGCYTAACTCCCAGTTTATTTTCGTCCAAGACCAAGGCGCTCTCTACTTATTCGGGAAGCTATTTAAATACCTCCCCCGACCTYCCCTCGGGGTTATGAATGTTTGCTGTTGGAGAATTTCACGAAGGTATTTGGTACCGTCGCCCCGGCTCACCAGGACGCACGGCAGGAGYCGGGGAGCATTGCCGAGGGCCAGAGGGGGATGTGTTTTCAGACACGGAAGCGAGAAGACCTCTTTTCAGCCCGGGAATCGCGGTACTTCACACTCACTTCGTGGTTTATTACTACGGGAGGAATCTGTTTATAGTCAAACCGTATTACACTGGGCCGTATCGATTTTCCAGCAGCACTCCCCACCGATTTAATTGTTTTTAGGAATGTCAATTGAAGCTCTCATGTTCCCTGAATTCATCAGTGTTCAAATGATAAACCTCATCATCGCTCTAAATCATATGGGCAATCTGCTCGTTACCGGCTGCCTGTCCACCCCCCGCGCCCCCAGCCCCGCACACCGACCGCCCTGTACGTGTGTCAGGCTGTATTAAACTTCACGCAGAGCCCCAGCAGTGCGTTCCCGCCTCTCTTTCCCTTTCACATCCCCTCCCCTCTATCTTTTAAGTTTTGCTGTCTTAAAATGAATGCACTGAAGAAATACACCCCTAAATTAGTCACGGTTCCTGGTTTCGGGTTCTACAGCTCAAAATCCCCGTTGCAGCGCAGAGCAGACAAAACCAGAGGAAAAAAGCCCCAGCAACCAACCAACCAAAAAGAAAAAAGTACAGAAAAAAAGAAGGAAAAAAAAAAAAAACGCCAACAAAAAAAAAGGCACAACCCACACAGAGAAGTCATCGAGTCTTAAAAAAATAATTAGGAAGAAAAACAAGCTGAAATTGCGGACAAGAGGCTGGAAACTCCATGCTGCTGCTGCTCGTGGCCGCTCTAATCCAGAAGGCTCGAGCAGATGGAACCCTTTCCCACTGCCCTGCCCTCTGCGTCCGCGCCSGGCCGCCCGCACACGCGTGGGCAGCTGCGGGGGATACCGAGATCGCTGGACTCCGAGCGGCTCTGG
This sequence comes from Malurus melanocephalus, assembly GCF_030028575.1. Classification (NCBI taxonomy): domain Eukaryota; kingdom Metazoa; phylum Chordata; class Aves; order Passeriformes; family Maluridae; genus Malurus; species Malurus melanocephalus. The sequence continues at coordinate 318,785 of NW_026623581.1, read as the reverse complement.
TGTTGCCCAAGGGACACCGGAGGGCGTGGAGGGGACAGGCGCAGTGACCGTCCTGCGGCAGGACGGGGAGCCGAGGGTCACTGTGGGGGTGTTCCCAGGAGGGCGAGCGCAGCCCGCGGTTCCCTAGGGAGGATCGGGTCGCGGGCAGGGTTCGGCTGTGGCCGAGCGCCGCTTAGCGCAGCTACTTCGGCAGCTTTTCCTTCTGCTGCTACGGCTGCTCGGGAATCACTTTTCCCCCGTTACGAACRTGCCCCGCGGGCAAGCTCAGCCCCCACGGCGGTGTCTTTCCGTGGCAAGCTTTACGCGGGCTCTCTGCGCGTTAGTTCCCGGAATTACGGCAAAGTGCCTTAACGGACAGCGGATTAATTTGTGCTGCAAAATCAGCCACTACCTGACGGCTGCGGGGGCTTTTTGCATGGGTGGGAAGTGAGGTGGGAGATGCCAGGCCGGCGGCGAACCCCTAAGTGCCCGTGGTTAGAGAGATCGTGGCTTAGCGGGGCGACCCGCGGGCAGGAGGCAGCTTTTCCCCACAGTGGATTTGGGACGTTTAAGGGAACGATCTGAAGGCAAGAGYTACCCTACAAACTCAGGTCGGACATCCGCGCCCAGTCTAATCAGATGTGGGGGTCGTTCCCCCCGCCGAAGTTTGGGCGCAGCGCGGGGATCCAAGCACAATRAAACATCACCCGCACTGGCGCCGGGAGAAAGTCTAGGCGCTGACCCTTCGCTCCGCTCAGAAGCCCCCAGGGCATGACTTGATCCCGCGTCTGCCATCCCCTTTGCACGGCATCCCCGCGCTCCTCCTTTGGGAAAGCGGCAGGGAAAGCCTTGCTCCCGGCTGCGCGCAGCCATAGCCCCGCSGGGAGGGTTGGAAAGCTGCGCGGAGCCAGGAGCGAGCTGAGCCCCTGCGGAGTGCCAGGAGCAGGGTACCGGGATGCGCAGGGACAGCTCGCATCTCGCTCCCCGCCGGGCCCGGAGAGCGGCGGACGGGGAAAGTCGTGCGGCGGRCATCCATCACCTTCCTCTGCCGTCTCCCGCGGGCAGCCCTCGGCTGCTGTTTATTTTGTTATCAAATCAATTAAGCTGCCGCTCTTGTATAAAACGGGGGCGGGAGGGGAAGGAGGAGGAGGGGGTTTGGAGTAAAATTGTGGCCACTCCTTTGACATCGTCTCACCAAAGCAAGAGCTCCTCCTGTTGGAGAAATTATTTCCTGCCGTATGGGAAACCCTCACAACGCACGAGAGATTTAATTATTTCATTTTGTGTTACGTGGCTTTATGATATACTATTTCATGAGTGCATTTTATTTTATTTTATTTTATTTTATTTTATTTTATTTTATTTTATTTTATTTTATTTTATTTTATTTTATTTTATTTTATTTCATTTATTTTGTTTTATTTTGTTTTACTTTGCTTTATTTTTTATTTTATTTTATTTTATTTTATTTTATTTTATTTTATTTTATTTTATTTTATTTTATTTTATTTATGGGTGATCTCTGCACCAAAAATCATGCCAGTCACTTGGCTCAAATGCTCTTCTGTGGTTTACTTCTCTATTGCCATCATATCTGCCCACTGAGACCTGGTCAAACGCTAACTCCAAAACAGTGGATCCTTTCTGTGCCGTGCATAATGACCCAGCCCTCGTAATAYCAACACAATATTTGGCACCTTGTGAATAACGTTTAGCAGATGTAGAATTTTTTTACTTGATCCAAGTTCTCCTAGAAATCTGTCCCGGTCGATGGATCACTGGAAAGATTAACATTGGTTCTCAGAGGCCATCAAATTAGCTGTCATGCAGGGTAATTTCTAATCTRTTCGCTACTTAGTTCGTGTCCATGATTATGTTAAAAGTTTTTTTAAACTTACGGTTTCTGTTAAATTAGGTAAGTTGAACTGGGGACCCAGTATAATTACAGCTGGTATCTGCTGGGGAAACCCTGTCAGAAAAACCCAAGCATTTGATGAGCAAAGAGATTCTCCCGGAGCTTTGTGATTTGCTGGGAAGCATCCCCTGAAGGCGAGATGTGGCTGAAGCATCGATCTGGCTGCCAGAGGAGAGCGCCTGGCCAGCCCACCCTGCAAAGGGAGGACTGCCGGGGTTCAAAAGGAGCTTTGGCTCTTTCTGTCTGAACAAACTCTRTACTTTACCACTCTAGCAGCTGCCAAGCATTTAGGACAGCACCCTASTAAACAGTGATATATCACATTTGCMTMTTTTACAGGAGTGCAAAGAGGATCCAGTTCTCCCCAGTCAAAGAATGCTGGGTTCTAAACTTATCCTTGTTTAATTTAAAACCAACTGCAATGGTCATTACAGATACTGACATCAGGAGAAAAGTGGTGCTCCTGCTCCCTCCCTGTGTTGTAAGAACTCTCAATAAGCCCAATGCACTGGATAGGTACCTCATGGAAGACACTTTGAGAAAAAAGACACTCATTATAAAGGCCTTACTTTCTGGGCCCTCAGCTACAGGCTCTATGGAAAAGTGGGGGCACTTGTAATCAGCAGCTATTTAGAAAAATTCCACCTTAATTCTGGTTGGCCAAAAATGGACAAAAATGCTAAAACATGCAGTGCAGTAATGTTGGAAGGTGGTGAAAACTGTGAGCAGAGGATGCACTTCAAGGTATTTTCTACTGTTTCTGCCCTGTGAGGTTATCCATTTTAGAATAATTTACTACCTTTGCTAAATACAGCTGAGTYCTGTTTTTTAACCAATGACTGCACTCTCTCAGGCCATCTGCTCCTCCTACCTGATGCTGCAGCAGCCCAGAGCTTCATGAGGGGCCAGGACCATGTCCTGGGCAATKCAGAAGAGCACTCTCATTCACAGTGGGAGAGTGAAGCAATAGTGACCTTAATGTGGCAACAGAACAACAATCCTGAAAGAAAGAACATTTATTTTGTTTTGCTTTAGTGCTTACTCCTCACCACCACTTTCATCCTCTCTCAAAATTTATTGAAAAGAGAAAAAAATGAGAGTGTCTTACCTATACCAGGCACTTCCAGAGCCATAGAAATAATCAATGAAGTTGCTYGTGTAGCCTTCAGCTATCTGTGAGCATGATTTCACCTTCTCCACGTTACGTCAGCCACATCCACCACCCACAACCCACACACCTCCTCCCTCCGTCCCCACACAAGCAGCGTGACTGTGAACTCAAACTATGCAGTGTGGTTTGCAAGGGGAGCAATTGTGTGGATCAGTGGTGCCCCGTGAAGCAGCAGGAATTCAGGGTGTATGGTCTCAGCAGCAGGTGGGAGGCAGCGATGTGAGGTGATGCAAATGTTTTTTTGTTTGTTTATGAGTGGGAATTTTATGCAGGAAAGTTCATGGTTTGGAGAAGTCCTCCCCAGCTCCCTGAGCTGGTGTGAGTTGGGAGGTGCACCGAAGAAGAACAATGCTGCATTTTGTTCTCTTGGCAGGAGGGGTTTGCGTGCAGGGTTCAGGTTGAAGGTTTCAAGTGGGAAGGGAGGGAGGAAGCCTGTGGGTTCTAGAAGTCGGTGGGGTGGCGTGCCAAAGGTGAAACTGTGGTTAAGGGCTTCAAAACCCCAGTGAAGGTTTGGCTTAGGACTTCATGGCTTTCTAMTGTTTTTGTTGGTGGGATGTGCCATGAGCAACTTCAGCGGGTTTKAAACAATATTTTTGGTTTGGTGGGATTTCTGTGCAAACATTGACAGATGGCATGGGTAGCTCATGTATTTTCATCTCTGTTCCTCCCCTAGTGTCTTACAAAGCCCTAAATCTTCACAAACCACCTTGCTTTGTGTACGACCTCTTTACTTGATTCCACATCTCTGGCTCCTTTTCCAGACCATGTTCTGGATTAATTCTATATTCTGCTGTTCCTAGAGCCCAGACTAACTCTTTGATCCTGTTTCCTAGRTCTTTGGTCAGCTCTTTCACTCCTCATTTACACAGAATCACTGGAGAGTTGATATATTATGGGCACAGAGAAAAAAATAAAGGCAGTGAGGGAGCAGGGAAGRAGAAAGGGGATATGTGTGGGACAGTAAGGAGGGCAGCATGAGAAGAGGTGGTAAAGATATTGAAGTGTAGGTGGGGGCTTGTCTGTAATGTGCTCTGTGGGTTTGCAGGACTGACAAGCTCCAAGGGRGAGGGAGATGTGAGAAAACTGGCTCTGCAGCCAATCTGGACCCAAGCAGGGAGAAACAGAGGAACTGAGAGCTGACAAAGCCTGGGCAGCCCCTCCACCCTGAGCAGCTCTCATGTGAGATCTCTCTCCCTTTCCATGCTGCCCCACTGCTACAGCTGCCCTGCCAGCCGAGCTGCCCGTGGTGCAGATAAACAAAGTACCAGGGGAGAGAGTGAGGGAACAGGAGCAGGGCTGGGTTCCTGGGGGGATAAAAGCCCAGCAGCCTGTAACCCCATGGGGACAGCCCTCAGAGGGAGCCTCTTGCTCTTGCCTCAGCTTTGGGGGACASGCAGGGCAGGCACACACCAGCACAAAGGTGCAGCTCCTTTGGCACGGGAGAGTGCAGAAGAGTAGAAGGTGACACGGGTGACACTACTGCAAGGACAGCTGCAAGCACTGCTGATCTGGTGCAGAACCTCAGGGCCCAGAGCCAGGCTTAGTCCATTCCTCCTCCACTGCAGAGGCTCTTGGGGCTTAGTGGGGCTTAACCACTGACATCCAATGCTGTCACCTGCTYGTCACGTCATGTGCACAGCACACGTATCCCACACATCTCACTCCCCTGGTACCTTGAAAATCCACCTCCGTAATTTCTATTATCAGGTGAGCAATGCAAGAGGTGGAAGGCTTTTAAACTCACATTACTGGCAAACCCAACCATTACCTTTGGTTAAACTCAGCATAATTAGGACCTGCCACCCAAAGCAGGAKGAATGATTTGTGGTGCCTGAAATTCCCCAGGTACAAAACAACCAAAACCTTGAGGTGCCATCAGATGTTCCATCTGTAAATTCTGGTATTTACAATTATTTAGAAATAAATTAGAAAGAAAATGAACATAATTTAGGAATGAGTAGATGTGCCAGAAAATAACGTTAACCCCTTTGTGTCTCATGCAAAGCTARTCTCTAAAATCTGGAGATTAGATTTATCCAAGGAAGTTTGATACAGAGGGATTTGATTCCTCTTTTGGCAAATTCCAGRCTGGCCTTAACTGTGACCTCAGTACTGACATTCCCCCTTTTACTTGATCAAAACCAGTTTATTTCAGCAGTATGCACACCAACTTCCCCTAATAAGAATCCCTGCCATAAAGAAATCGCTGACATCCCTTCAAAATGCTATGGAAAGCTTTTGCTCACTGCTTGAGAGCAGAGAAGGCATTTGAAATGGAGAACACTACTGAAAATGGGGTAAAATAAAGRAAGGATTTAATATTTAAATGAGGCTCTTGCATTCCTCGCACTACAGAGGCACCAGGAGGAAGATTCAGCCCTTGCTTTGCACTGTCATGCACAGTCTGTGATAGTCACTGTGCCTTTTTTGTGGTGCAGGCTGGAASAGGAACTGATCCAAGCTTTCGAGCAACAGGCTGTGTGCTGTCAGCATCACAGGGTGGCTGCTTTGTTTATCATGCTTCTAATGGATTGGCCACTCCTTTTGCACCCTACTGACACTGAAAACCTCACCTKTAAAGAGGAAACTGCATTTGCCTCCATCTTCAGTGTTTTGAACCACGTGGCTACAGTCAGACAAAACACAGGTGTAAGCCTGTTTATAAAATGTAAACATTTATTACAAATCATCCCAGTAACCTTTTTTCCTATCTCTTCAGCTTAATGTTGCTAGGTAAGGCAGGTAAGGCAGCTGGCAGGGCTTAGTTAAGTAACATTTTTAAATGCCAGATTTAAAAAAAAGTGAAATTTCACCAAGTTGTGGAAGATCRGTCTCTCCTTTGTCAGTAATTCTTACTGAAGACAAACTTTAATGGTATTCATGCCTAAAAATATTTTAAAACCTGGTTATTGGGAAGAATACAGACTCCAGGCACCTGACCACAACAGTAAATTGCTGTCAGTGACACAGCCTATGCATATTTAGGGGACCCAGCTCTGCCCTCTCCTTGACAGGATAGCAGGTTGCCTTGGGGTTCATCTGCTCATATCACTGTCATCTGTCATGACATATTCATATGGGACCCAGCTGCTGAAGCTTACACTAAGAAAGAGAAAATGTAAAAATAATTGGTTGATGTTTATGTCGTTCCTTAGGCTACACCTACGCAGCCCTTTCTGGGGCTCACTWTTTGAAGAATCATTATCCTTACATGTATATATGTATATTGTCCTATATCTTAAGTGATGTACCCTTCTACTTTTAACCTTTAAATAATGCARGTGCAGAAAAAGCCTTGTCACCACTGAGTACCTCCCAGTAAAATCTGTCTGCAGTTTAATGTCAATAGTAAAAGCATCGTAACATTTTAGTAAACTCGTTTCTGAGGAGGGATTGATTTTCTTAGATTTGCTGGGAGATTAGACAACTTTTCAAGTCGGGAGTTTTAGGAATGTTCATCACTGGAGCCAGCAGTGTGAAGATGATGAAAGCTTTTGTATCAGGGTTGAGCTTGTTCTGAGCCTGYTGCAAGCTGCCTGAGACAAAACAGTGTCCCACTATGGGATCTGCCTCAGTGCCTGTGACAGAGGGACTTGGGATCTYCTGGTAATGCCATGGTGGGTCCTGCCTCCTCCAGGGCTGGGGAAGGAGGTGACATCCTGGTTCTGTCCTAATTCCCAGTGGAGGGGCAGTGTAAGGGCACAGACCTCAGTAACGAGCAGGTATTGGCACTGTCCTTGTACAGGACTCATCCTGGAGAAGAGATGGGAGCGCAGACTCTGTAAAGCACATGGCAGTGGCCATTCCCTCTGAAGCGGTGTCCCAAAAGGATTTGGGCTGAAGGATTTGGGCCCATTAGGAAGAGCTCTGCCAGCAGGTCAGAGAGGTGATCCTACCCCTCTGCTCAGCCCTGGTGAGGATCACCKGGAGTGCTGTGACCAGTTTGGGGCTCCTCAGCRCAGGAGAGACACAGARYTCCTKRARCAGGTCCAATGGAGGGTGACAAAGATGATGAAGGGACAGGAGCATCTCTGTGAGGWAAGGCTGAGGGAGCTGGGCCTGTTCAGCCTYGAGAAGAGAYGGCTGAGAGGGGCCCTCATCCCTGTCTGTGTGTGCAGGGAGGGGTCAGAGCATGGAGCAGGTGGTGCCCAGCAATGGGACAAGAGGAACAGACACTGATGCCCAGGAAATTCCACCTRAACAGGAGGAAGAATTTATTTCCTATGCAGGGACTGAGCAGTGAACAGATTGYCCAGAGAGGGTGTGGAGTCTCCCTCACTGGAGATATTCAAGAACCATCTGGACACAATCCTGTGCCATGTGCTCTGGGATGACCCTGCTTGGGACCAGATGACCCATGGTAGTCCCTTCCAACCTGGCCCATTCTGGATTCTGTGATGTTATGATTCTGTGATTCTGGATCATTGCAGTAACAGCAATAACAAAACAATGATCATCGATTTGAATATCCCCAACAAAGTGCTGGGTTTTAAATATCATCATTAACCTGGCTAATATAGTTATATGGGAAATGAAGTGTGTAACCACCATCCTTCACTTAAGAGATTGATTCAACTGAAATGGGTAGCTATGGAAATAAGTGGAAGGGGATGCTTGTATGTATGATAAATAAGAGAAACCACATGGGCAGCTTCAGGAAAACCAGCAAGCAAGCAGTAATCATAGCACCACTGAGCTGTGGGACTGAGAAAATGCTTAGAGAAAGTGCTCTGGGGTTAAAGTACATCTAGAAATGAAGTTGAAATTTGAGGAAAAGGAATTGTTTTGTCTTGTTTGATCCCTCCTGCATTCTACATAGCAATTGTTTGCAAATAATCAGGGTTGCACCAAAGAAATGTCTCTCTGTTTCCAATTTCTAATAGACATGAAAGCYACATTTTAGCCATGCCGCCCACCAAAAAGAGCAATTATGCATTGAAGATGACACAAAAACATAAACACATTTTCAAGGAGCAAAAATTGTCCATGTTCCTTTTTGATAGCTCCTGAATTGTGTTTTCTCTGCTACCTCACCTCCAGCTCTGCAAGGGAAGAGTAGCAGAAAAATCTTGCAGATTGGTGACACAGCAAAATGCCCTTATATAGGGTTTTTAGGGTTTGTGAAGGGGGGTTTGTTGCTACCCAGGGTCACTGTAGAGGCAGCACAAGCTCGTGTGCACAGGGGACTCTGGCTGCTCCTCCTGCTCAGCGCTGCCTCAGCTCCCTTTGCTCCTGGCAGAACTGGCAGCATCGGCAGCGCTGGCAGAGCTCAGCCTGGGTTATSTGCTGAGGTGATCCCTTCTGCACATCACAATGTGCTGCCTGTGTGTGTTGTTTGCTGAGACAGTTTGTTACTAGAAAGGTTTGAGGGGGACAGGGAAAGAGCACGGMCACTCAGCCTGGGGAACCACGCAGCATCAGCTCTGTGAAGGAAAGCCCTGTATCCCCAAAACATCATTTCACATCTATTGTTGGAGCGTGAGAAAGGCAGTAATTACAGCTAGAGACCAATTGTGCTCTATTGCCAGGGAAGATTATTCTCACCTCAGTCACACAGTTAGCTCTATTTTTATTCTATCATTTCTTTTTTCAGCATGCCTGAAAAACTGAGAGAAGAACAAGTGACAAACAGAATTCAGAGATGTCCAAGTAAAGTTACTTTGKAATGAAGAATAATCCATCAGGATACCATTTGCAGTGTCTATTTTAGTAAAAGTCCCCAGACTATGGCTCTTTAGAATTAAAATAAATATTGATATAATGCATAATATAGGCAGCTGGTTTCTGGATTGTACYGTGCTGTCATCTATCACTGTAAGTAGTTTTTAATGCAAAAATGAAATATATATTCTGCTGCAGCTACTTATGTTTTATACCGGGTTGTTTGTTTTTTAGCCATGTTGTGTTAGATGGGGAACAGGAATTGACTGTCAAAGAGGAGGTTTGAATATAAGATTTTCACAGCCACTCTCCTGAGTGACTCCYTGTGTGACATGGTGTTAGTGGAGACCATACTGTGCTTGGTGCATGCCATCAGCACCCACAAAACTAAAGCAGGCCATGGCTGGGCACTGGGACTTGCTGAACTGTGGTGGCAGAGCCCACAGGGGTGACGTGGCCATTTGTGAGCCCTGATTTGTTTGCTGCTGCACATTGGCCAGGCAGCTCCAGTCCGTGCCTAGTGCCAAGAGTTCAGTGCCATGCTCAGTTCTGTAGAGCTTGTTATCCCAATTGTGAATCAGCGGCTGCTGGGACTTGTTTGGCATAGGCAGATGTGCTGTCCTTGAAACAAAATGCAGAATAAAGTTATGCCAAACACATCTAAACATTATTTTTGGCTTAAATGAGAATGCTCATTGTACAAAGAAAGAAACATCACAATGCAGAAATACTGAGGGAAAGTGATGAGCTAGAATTACACCTGTTAGGTGAGCTGAAAACYGTTTGTGTCATCTGAGCTATCATTTGTTCTAGAATACAATAACCCATGRTCCCAGACCAGAAATAAAGAACATCAAAGTTTGTGTGCTCCTCAAGTGTATTTCTGTATATCACAGCTGCTACCTGTAGCTTCYTATTGTGGAGAGGAGAAGACAAAAGATTTATTCAGAGGGAGCCTTGGTTCCCTCCAGTACCAGCACCAGGAGGGTTCAGCCAGAGCAAACCACACCAGGACCAGCACTGCTGAGGCTCAATGCCAACTTCAGAGAGATGGGGGAGCAGCTTCGGGGAAACTCTCCAAACCTTCAGAAAACTTTACAAAACTGTGGGTGAGAGACACTGAAGACAGGTTTGGGTAGCTGGGCATACCCAAGAACTGACAAGCATGGACGCATCTGTGCCACCCTACATGTTTGAGAAACAAGTTTTTTTTTTCAGTGTTTAACACAATAACTGCAAGGGCACCTTCACAAACCTTCACAGACTCCTGGAGACTGCTTTGCTTCTCTGACTTAGAGAAATAGCATCACTCTTATTWCATTGGATATACTTTTTTTTTTATGAGAGAAGTGGAACATGTTTCTTCCTTTCCTGACTGGTACAGAAAGAACATTTTCTCTTCTAATCACCATTTGACAGAAAAATGGAAGAGCAAACGACCCATGTTTTTCCACTGCGATTGTTCTCTGCTTSCTTTTATACCTTTTTTCTCTGAAAAGTGTCCATATCCCCCTGCCCCCTATTTCCCAAGGTTTTTCTGGTGATCGTGTGTTATTGTGGGGATTAATACACAGGAAACTTGAAAGCAGCWAAAGAAGCCTGCAGGCTCTGTTGGATATGAGGGATGGGCTGTTATCCCTCGCACCTCCTTGTTGCAAATCCCATTTGGTGGCGTGCTGCTAGCGAAAAGAAAACCTGTCTTTTSCAAGTGTTTGGATGAGTCAGGGTAGAAAAGAGCCAGTGTCAGGGTTGGTTTTAGCAGTAGAAGGGGCTGACTTTGCTCCCACACTGTCCAGTCCCCTCCTCCAGCTTGTGAGAGCCTTCCTGAGAGCCTCCAGTGCAGCTTTGTCTTGCTCTGGGCTTGGCTTTYCTATTCACAGCACCTTCTGTGCCAGGGTCTGAGCTGGGCATCCTGCTCCCACCCCTCAGTCCTGCTGCCTGCTGAGCTGGGAGCTTTGGGAGCACGAGGTCTTGCAGGGGCAGCTGGCCCTGGAATAAAAACCAGGATGTGGAGAAGGAAAGAAGATCCTGTCCTCTACTGCAAAAAACCTGTCTGTTGGGTGCCATCCTGCCTCTGCCAACATCAGCAGGAGCTTGGTCTTTGATTTGGATGAGCCTCGTGTTTTCTGAACTCTTTCTATTAAGCTCATATTAGTTAGGAATAGTTGAATTCATTGTAATAGTCTGYCTCTGCTCACAGACTACGCAGGAGAAGGTTTCCCTTTGTACAGCCTTGTGATTTACAACTCTTCAAGGCGACTTAGTGCCGATGCTCTTTAGCAAATTAATTTTTTTCCACCAGGCAGTTGCTAAGGGCGTTCACTACTTGCTTTTCTCTCTATGGCTGGGTGCTGTATCCCAAGGAATTGTCCTTGTTTCAGGTCTGGCCCCACCTCAGCTCTGTAAACCTGAACCCCCTCTCTGCTCACATTAAATTTGATCCATTTTATTCACCAGGAGAAGAAAAAACAAATAAAAATTGAGGTTTCCATTCAGARCTGCTTTTGACACAAAGGCACTCATGGGCAGAGGGTGATACCAACACATTCTATTTCCTACAAGCACTTTGGGGGGTAAAAAACTTATATACCTGGGCACTGGTGAATAATCTATATAAATCTATACAATCATCTATATAAATCACTAACAAATACAATAACAAGAATGATACAAAATAAATTGATGTAAAATAAAAGAAATGGCAAGTAGCAACAAAACGAACGAGGAGACTGATTCCTGGGACTAAAGGGAAAGCCCTTCTGCAGCATTCACCTTGCTGACACAGCTAGGACTGGAGGGGAACGCTAGAAACCAAATCTCCTTCGCAGCCAGCACAAATGGTTTAATAGTATGTTACGCAGACTTCCTGAAATAGCTGCCCCCTGTTTCCTCAGCCGCGCCGGAGGAGGAGGTGGGAGGGAGCACTCASGGATGGTAAATGCCACCGCAGGCTCCCCTGCACAGGCACCCCCTTCGATGCCAATTTTTGATCCAGCAGCACAGGGCGGATTAGCAGCGGAAGATTAATTCCTTCCTGTCATCTCCCCGGGGAGGTTAAATGATCTCAGGAGCAATTTCTCTTGCTACGAACACTGTAATCCCGAAGCAGGCTGCTAACTGCTACAGTTTATRTGGGGCTCTAATGATGGCAAGGAGGTTCCAACTTTGGAGAAGGGTCATCGTTCAAAGAGATGTTTATTTAATTAAATGGTGATTTCTTGCAACCCTTCTCTTGTGTGAAACCTGCAGCTCCAAGGAAGAGTCRGAGTAATTTTTAAAATGTCTGAAGGAGAAAAATCTTTATTAATTGAAAAGGGAGTCCTAGTGAGCGTGAGCAGTAAAGCACAGTCCATGGACTTGGCCCCAGCCACGCACATCACCCATCTGTGTCCTGACCCTGTTAACCCAGTACCGCTACTGGAAAGTGAAACTCTGCTTGAAACCTTTCTAATCTGTTGTGCAGTCTTGTCTGCACCCACAGCTTCCCGTCACTGTGCTCCTCTGCAGCCTGACACACCAAGCTGCTCCAAGCCTGGTCCCCAGCCCGTGCTAGAAGATGGCCCAGAGGAGGGCAGGTGGGATTTGAGGAAGCTGTGTGACACTTCRCTCCTCTCCTCCCTTACTCTTGCTGCAGAAGGCTGCTTTACCAGCATGGGAGTATTCCCAGCCACAGAATCAGGGGTAATAGTTCAAAATTCATCACAACAGTGTCCCTTCTGCCTCCAGATGACGAGGTGCCTTTTTTTCCAGGTCACTTCTGCACAGCGAGGATCACGCTGTCACATCATTCCTGCAGCTCAGCGAGTACACGTGGGGCTTCCCTGCACCAGAGCACGTGCTTGCAGACTAAAATAAAGTGCAGATGAAGAAGTGAAGAGTAAGAAAGAGCTGAAGAGAGATGAGATGAGAGGAATGCTCCTGGTAATCATGGGTTTGAAATGGAGTCTCAAATAGAGACGGTTCTTGGCAGCAGGAAACAGAAGACAGCTCTAAGTGGGGAGAGACGTGTGAGTGACATACAAATGGGAGTGTGGGAGCAGCCAGCTCCTGTGGCTGGAGCAGCAGCAGTGAGGGGAGCGCGACCAGAGGGAGGGTGAGCACAGCCATCTGTGACTTTGGACACCCCTGGAGTTGGAGGAAAGAAAGAAGAAGGTGAACTGGGGTCTGTGGGCACTCTTACTGTGTGGATCTGCAGCACAACAGCCARTGCAACACGGTGCTTGTGAGCCTGTTCTCACACTGGGGATGTGAGAAGCAGGACTGCCACAGACATGGGGTGCGTCACATTCGCTGCTGGCTTAGGGCATTTGCAACAGGCCTGTTGACCTGAGGTATCTGACACAGTAGCTCATTGCCCCCCAAAACCCAYTCCTCTGTTGGATTTTTTATTTGAGGGCCCAGTTTCTATTTAAATCTGGTTTGTAGGGGTTTAACACACATGTGCAAATTACTGTCTCATTAAAACTTGTCCCTGTACAGAATTTGTATCACTTGAGTTTAAATCAGATAATAAAACGGTGGAGACTTCTCTGTAGGCACAGTGCTCAAGTAGATTCCAGGGGGTTATTTTGCCCTCTGTGTTTTCAGCTGAAGAATAAACTCTTATTAATATGTTCACCTGAATGTGTCTGTTTGTAGAGATGTTTTAGGTGAAATGCCTCACCATCCTGCCTTTGGAAAAATCATGGCAGGGAACAATAAGAATGGAGGAGGGGGAGAAAGGCAAAGTAATTTCTAAGTGAAAAGCAGAATGAGAGATGGGATGGGGATTAYAGAGATGAAAAGCAGACCATTACACCCAGGGGTCTGATCCTGTCCCCTGCTAGGAATTAAGAGCAGTCATTATGTGAGGGTGTGGAATTGCGTCTGCATSGCAAAGGATGAATTTGGGGAGGACAACCAGCAGCCAAAGCAGTAGCTCAGKGGGCTTCTTTGCTGACCATGCCTTCAGTTCCAGTCACTTCATGCACTAATCCAGACAAACGTGCTCGTCTGTAAGCACGTGAGCAGTTTCACTGATGGCAAAGGCGCTGCTCAGTTGTCATAAACGTAATGCTTTGCTTGCTTCATCAGGCTTTCCGAGAGCTGGTTACACAGCCCCTAAATCAGCACCCCAAACCATGCCCTGGCACTGGAACACAGCCACTGGGAATTAGAAAAGCAGAGACTGCAGGGTGGGTGCTTTTTTAAGCAAATTGAATAGGTGGAAAGGGAGCTTCCTATGTATTAACGATGTWTTGCGGGGATTTACGTGTGGGTTGTTCCCCTAAAGTTTCAGGATAGCTGCTATTCCCTCAACCCAACAAGTCACTAGTGGCACCCAGTGGCTAGAAGGGTTAGTAAAAAATGTGCCTTTCTCCTTCACGAGTTCCCTCGCTCTGAAGTCAGTGTTTAAATGCAAATACCACCGTCTTGCTATTACAGGTATTAAATCCAGGCATAGCTATTTCTGAGTGAGGTTTCATCTGGAAGGTATCTTCTGAGTAATGATCACAATTTCTGTTCACAGAGGCATTTAGTCTGCAAGGTAAAATGCTCAGGCTTCCAGTGCAGCACACAGCAGGCTACAAACCGACTGCATTTTGGCACAGTTGTGGGATAGTTAATGCTTATTTATTCTGTGAGAGCACTAAACCTGCACAAATGAAAATTATGCCTGTTGTAAGAATTCCAGGACTTTCCCCAAGAGAACACTTTCCAAAATTTGCTGACTTTCAGTACTTACGGAATTTCAAGAGCCAAGTGAKCCATAGGAAAGTTAAAACCCAGCTAGTAAATGAAACGAGCAATTAACCAAACTGATGAGAGGGAACGCCAAAACTCCACAGCCACAGTTTCTGGATCTTTAGCCTCTACTTGGAGCATATATAATGGAAACACGTGTCTTCTAAAAGACAAGTAAAAGCGACCTGGTTCTTTCCTGAATGATACATTAAACAGGCTTAAAGTTTGTGCCTGATCCTGTGGGATTCAGTAGGGCTCATGTGACCTGGGTCTGTAGGGGGCTGTGCATTACACGGTTAYGGTGCCAGCAGAGGCAGAGGTTTGTTATCCCCATTCACTCCTCGGTCTGTGCTAAGGTAAAACCCCTTCACCCCACGCTGAGCTCCTCTGACACCCTTTCCTTCTGCCAGTGGCTTGCAGCAAGTCAGAGCCACCGTGTCCCCAYACGACCTTACTGCTATCAGAGTAATGACAATTCCTATCAAAACACACAGCTCTATCTTTACCCCATTTTCTACTCCCCCATCCCTCTGTCTGTCAAAAGCTGGCATAGCAAGAGAGGGAGAAGATGCTAATCTCATCCCTGCTCTGTTTTAGAGACAGGAATCCTATGTGAGGTAGGAGGATAATGACAGGAACCTCACTTTTTGGGTTTGCTGTAGCTCCCTGCAGTRGTGCAGGAACAGAGGGGCAGCAAAGCCATTCCATGAGGGTATCGAGGAATGGAGAGGCTGTGCAGGAATCACATCTGCCAAAATCCCCCACAGCATCCAAACAAGGGCCATGGCAGGATCTGACAGGCTTCTGCTGCAGTTTTGTTGCTCCCAGCTGCCAGAGCATCCTCTGGGGACCGAGGGACAGCCACACCCAACCCCGGCAGTCCTGCAGCAGCCGCTTTCCAGAAGTCAACTCCCAAACACGAGCTAGAGAGCAGTGCTGCTGCTCCTCTGACACCAGACAGCTGTTTTTTGTCGAGGTCTCCAGGGCCACTAACAGCTGGTTTTGCCTGTGGTGTTATGTTTTGTAGGCTGCTATGGCTTCAGGGAAGCACACATTTCATTTCCCATGCACTTAATGCAGGACTTCTTTGGTGTCCAAGAGCTCTCTGGAGCAGCAGGCAGTGTTTGCATCTGTTTCAGTAATTTTGTACATTCCCTGTTATCACAGGGACCCAAAGCACCAGTCATGCCCTTTTCAGCTGCCTTTTACTAAATATAACACTTATGGCTGCAGGTCATTGACTACAGTTTGTGATGGGTTGCAGAGAAGCGTTGGTGATCTTGGTGAGTGGGGTGGATGTTTTGCAGATCATTTTTATATCTCTATTCATGGCTTTTCCAACACTGCAACAATAAATAGAAATGTCAATTTTTGGGGAAGAGCCTCCTGACCATTTTGGTAAGATTTCTTCACTCACAGGTGATTGATGTCTTTCTTTCCCTAATAGAAGTTAATTTCTCTTTGTAATAAACTCTCTCTGCCTCAGTGTCCCTGTCTGTAACATGGGTGGCATCAGACAGGAGCTTGCTAACAAGAGGGCAGGGCTTTTTCTTTGCCAAGCACTTAGTGATCCGCTGGGATGTACCAGCAAAGTGCCCGTTAGCTTTTAAAACTCACATACCCTTCCAAATTGTCTCCCTGAAAAGTTTTTCAGTTTTTCATCATCACTCCCGTGGCATTGCCTTCATTCATCCCCTCACCCCCCTGCCCTTCCCTGCCTTCTCCCAAGGTGYGAAGTGTGTGAGCAGCGGAGCGCTCTGCCATGGTTCATCGATYGCTCTTGTTTGTTGCTTTCTTTTCTTTGGCTGCTTTCTTTTCTCTCTCCCAGAAGAAAGAAGCGAGTGGAAATGCAATAGATGATGTAAAATTTGCAAGCCAAGCAGAGCACACGTCCATTCCCGTGTGCGCTGTTTAACAGGAGGATGGAAGCTCTCCACTGGCCCTTCTTGTCTGAGCTCCTGGCCTGGCTGGTGAGGGTGGAGTTAAATCCATGCGGGCACACTGGTGTAGCAGGGTTCAATTGTCCTCTCTGGCACGTCAGCAYATCCTACCTCAGCCTCAATTACGCACTTCCCAGCTTTTCATTARCAAGTCATAGTTCTGTGTGACGTCTCATGTTTGGAGGTGGTTATATCTGTCAGGCACTGGCTGCTTTCTTAATACAGTAATAAAATGCAGAAGTGACAAACCATTAATTCTGGAGAATCTTCCTTTTTTTAATTTTCTTTTTTTTTCCTTTTTTTTTTTTTTTTTTGTAAACCCCCAAGAGTATAAAATCCAAAGAAGACTTAATACAATTATTCCTAGGGGATGTTGTTCATAAATGTTGTGACCATCTGGGCATACAGCTGGCTAAACACAGTCTCTACTCCATCTCCTCCAGGARAAATCCTTAAAAGGGGCAGAAAAGGGCTAAAACATTACAAAGGACGACCTCTTTTCAATAAGAGCATCCTCCCTGTTTTGGAAGTGTTGATTATTTGGCCTCCCTCAGCCACTGAGGCTGCTTTATTGTGTATTTATTACTCAGATGAAGGCTGGAGCCAGAGTTCTTTGGCCCATTTATAAAGCAATTTAAATGAGCYGGCTGCTGTGGGCGGCAGTGCCGGGCCCGGGCTGAGCTGCCGCAGCAGGCGTGCCAGCGGGAACTGCCCTCAGCTTTAGGAGCGCGGATTTACGGTTCACATGCAGTTCAAGCACGGCTCCTGCCCCGGGATTATGTACGTGGCCAGCACCAGGGCATGCCAGACAAGCTGCTGGGCAGTCCCAAATCCCGCAGCCAGGGAGGGGAGCTGCTGTGGGATCACTCAGGGATGTGGCTGCCCCTACAGCACAGAAMCCCAACACCCASGAGGTGCCCTCGGCTCTCCCTGCTYTGTCCTCAGTGGATGGAGCCCTCAGGAGCTGCCAGTGTGTGATTAGCCTGGACTGGCAGGGCTAATTGATCACCCACAGTGCAAGTGGGGAAGGAGCACAGTTTCGGAAGAAGCCACAGTTTTGTAGCCAAGTGGCATGAGGGGACTTGCACCCTCCCTTATGATGCYGCTCTTACCCCAGAGACCTTGAGCAGGCACCTCTAACCCCGGGGTTTCACRGCTGCAGTGTCACAGGAGGGGCAGAAGCCTTGCTGGGACCAGTGCTGACCCTCATCTGTGCTGTTCCAGCCCATCCCAGCCCCAGGAGCAGGCAGCTGTTCCACCCCATCCACCCACACCGAGCTGGGTGATCACTGCACTTTGGCTGCCCTGCTTTCAGCATGGGGCCTTTGGTGGGTCTAAATCACTGCCTAAGACTCATTTACACCACAGAAAGATTGACGCATAGGCTCAAGCCAGGAAACCCCAATTATTAAAAAAAAAAAAAAAAAAATCCAATCTGTCCCTGCTTACAGAAACACCTTTCTTATCAGGGCAATCCTTCAACATCTTGCAATCAGCAGCAAAGCCCGAATTCACTATCGATCCACCCTCAGCTCTCACACACCTTCTACACGGATACCATGCTGCCTTTAAAGCCCCAGATCTCCTCTTTCCCAGCCTTGCTCCCAGCATCTGCAGCCTGGTGTGAATTCCAGCCTTCTGATCCCAACCACCAGCTCGGCCATGGAGGCACCACTCACACATGGGACAGCAGCAGTACCATCCCCTTGTTCTTTCCAGAGGAGTTTAGGAGATTTCACAACTTTCCCACGCAGTTTAAAAAGGACTGGGCAGGCACCTTGTGTACTGCAATACACCTAAASAGAGAGGGCCTAGATTTGGCAGATAACATATCAGAAAATAAGATCTGCTGTGTCAGGTCATGTCAGAGATCYATCTGAATTGACCAACCCAGATGACAACTGCAGGTCCCTTCCCATTGAAATATACTATTGAATTCTGTTCTATTCTGACCCATTGTCTTGTCTCCACCAGCAGCAGCTGGCCACAGCTGCACAGGGAGCATTGCAAAGAGCAGGATGCACACCCAGAGTGATCCCAAAGCCAGAAATTTCATCAGCCTCAGCAAATTTCAGCTCAACATCTCCTGCCTTACAGGTATTATTTTGGCATATCTGGCTTTTGGCTACAGGAGAGGGAAATGTGAGAGTTAAGGCTCTAGGGCAATGTTATCTTGGTCACAGGCACACCTGTAGTTCTTTTCCATGCTCATCTTTTGGATCTAAAGCTCTCRAGAGCAGGCAGCCTGCCTGAGCATCCCTCTGAGCCCCTGCACAAGGCAGGAGAGGGAGCAGCCCACCTCCCATACTCAGGGAGAGGAACTTTTTACACCCCTATTTCCATGCATTTCTGCTGATACTGGTAATAGAAAAGAAATACTTCACCCAAATCAATTTTTTCCTCTTGTATACAGCTGAATCTTTTGAAACCGTGCCACCTCAAATTTTCAGTTTCGTGTCACCCTGCCCTGACACCCCTCACAGCTCTCCTGTCTGGCAATGCTGCACTGCAGCAGGGGGTTAGCAGGGCAATGGCATCCCCACCTACAATGAAACAGCCCAAAATCCCTCCCCACATTTTTCCTYAATGAAAAGAAGGAAGGMAAAKTCTTCAAGCTTGGAGAATATTTACATATAGTGCTAATAAACCCACACATAAACGCTTTTTCTTTTGCATATTTTTTTTTCTTCCCTTAGAAGGAAATAGTCTTGTTTGCCTTTTTCCCCTTTCCTTTCCCCCGAGGCAGCAAGGACCAGGGAGAGTTACAGAAGTTTCTTGCTTTGTTTTGCTGAGAGAATCACAATGCCTCCCAGGCAAATTGTCTCATCATCAGTCAGACAGAGCACAGGAGTTTGTTATTAACACAAAAACGTGGGAAAAGTAATTTTTCATTTTTACTGAAAGCAAAAGTGGTCATACAAGGTGTCTTCTTATTTTTCCTTTCAGACTCTGCTGAAACACTATGTTTAAATGCCAGCATAAAAGTGCCACGTTGAATAAAGTTAGGCACGCTGGAAAAGAATAGCTATAATGGAAACAGCAGCCTGAACAGCTGTGACAAGTAGGATAAATCTTCCAATCCGTGGATGATTCGTCAAGCATTTTGCAAATATATGTACATATTGCAGATATATGTTATCTCTGTGTGTGTGTGTGTGTAATCAATGAAGTGTGTGCACAACAGATGGATGGATTAGACAGATAATTATGTGATTGCCCATCTCCCATTATATTTGTGGTCACCCATTAAGGCTGTTTGTGAGTTATCCCTCCTCTCCTTGCTCCTGGGGATAAAGGTTATTAATGTCATCAGCCACCAGGTATGCCTGGTGCCCAGCCCTGCCCCAGCAGCAGCGAGTCAGAGATCCTGACTGGCTTCTGCAGCCCAGGACAGCTCAGACTCGTTCCTTGTTGAGAGCTGTAAGATGGAAAAAACGCTATTTTCATTGCCCACTGCAGCGGGCTGAGGTGTGAGAGCTGTTAGTTGTGTTGAGGTAGTGGAAAGATGTCAGCATCAGCCAGAGTGAAGGATGGATGTSTGCTCGGGGCTGGCTGAAGGCACAGCGGTGCCAGTGGCTCCGGAGCCACGGATCCCTGGGCTGTGCCACCTGCGAGCCCGGGACAAAGCCAGGAGACTTCAGGGGGGACCTGGCGACCTCGGCATGCTGCGGGTGACAGGAGAGAGCTGGGATGTGGAAGGCACAAGAACCCCGTGACGGGTCAGCTGCCCGCTCAGTGGCTGTGCCACACCAGGCAGGGGACAGGGCACAGGACTGGCCGCTGCACCCCATCCCAGCCATCCTCCAGCCCCTTGGAGCCCGGCCGGGTCACCAGGAAGAGGATTTCAGTCACACCCATTTAGTCAGCAGGCTCTGACTCGGAAGTGTCTGACTAATGAGGGGTTGCAGGTCCTGTAACCCAAACAAGCTGCATTCCCGTCACCTCAGCCTTCCCCATGCAGATCCCTCCAGTCCACACAGCCCCGGGGGATGACCCACTGCTGGCTCCAGCCCAGGGGTGCAGACAGTGTCCTGGTCACTACCCACACCATCCGGACACATGGCTTTGGCTGACCTCCCCATCACAGCCTGACTGGCACAGAGAGGATGGAGGAGAAGCCCTCCCTGTATCCACAGCCAATGTCACAAACTCTCTGCCACCAGACCCTGCCCCTACAGCACAGACCTTTCTGGGCAGACACAGGACACTCATGAAGATTGTCCASCAAGCCTCAGCAGTGCACTGATCCCTTTGGGTCACTCTCACCAGCCTCATCAAACTCTTCTTTTTGACCTTTAAAGACAGTTCTGGATGTGGCTCAGCCCCTGCCTGACCTCAGATTAAGGGAAGCAGAAATAGGGCAGAGAGCAATGTTTTCTGTATTCTAGAAAGGACCTGCTGAAATAAATGATCATGGACCATCATGTTTCCTGTTTTGACAACAGAGAGAGTGAAGAGGATCACTCTGGTACTCAGCACAGTGGTAAATAAATCAGGGGAGCTGGGTCYTGGCCCCTTACCTCCAGCCCAAACCCTCCAGCAGATTTGCTTTGCTGGAATGGAATTCTACATTTTGGATATGGACGAGACTTTAGATTTCTCCTTTGTGGGTCGTGAGTTCAAAGACTGGAGATAAAATATGTGACCTCAGGCTTGTATCCTGCTGCACCACTAACAGGAGGAAATGGATCTGGGCACCAGCAGTTGTTTTGCTGTCTGTGGTCTTATGAATCCATGTGCAACAGATGAAATGACATCTGCCAAAGTTATTTTACCTYTTGCCTCTCTTGTGAGCTGCAGCTCATCTGGGCCCATGGCTGCATTCGCCTGCATCCTGGCTCCCAAGGAAAATACAAAGATTGGTGATCTCTCTGCCCCTGATCTATTGACGGACACAAATGACCAGTTTAGCGCTTTCATTTCCACACTGGGAATAGGGGGATTAAAATGCCACCATCTCCTGATTGTAATGCTTTTTATGTGGGCCCTAGGTAAACACTGCACAAGTCAACAAACCACTGTTAATAAAAATTGCTAATTAAATGAGGACTGGTGGCTTGTTTTATTGACATAAGTATTTATAGGCTTTCTCTGCTTTCTTGTACTTTCCAAGGCTCTGTATGTTTTGCATTTGCTTTTGCCCTTTGCTCCTGCTTCTCCTTCTAGTTCTTGCTTTGTAGGGGTTTTGTTGTTGTTGTTTCAACCACCCTGAGTCAGACACAAGGATCTGCCTTATRTCAAGCCCATACTTTTCTTGAGAGGAACTCTCTAACACAACACAAATATCATGGAGTTTGTAAAGAATACAGTATTTTTCTTAAATCCATCTTTTGCAGTGTATTACTAGATAAGATATCTAATATTTTTTGGTAAGAATTGGCTTTTTAGTACACACTTGTCAAGCTTCTTGAGAAACAAGTCCTTAAACCCTGAGTGTAAGGAATTTTTGTTCTGCTGRTACCTGTGCTAGTTGACTGCCAGGTAAAGGAAGGCACCCAAAGTGCACCTCAGCAAAGGATTTCGGTGTGTTCAGCCATTCTTCTGCAGGACAAACATGCGTTATTATCATGTGTTATTGTTAGCAGGTGTTATTATTTCTGTGGAAACCCRCACCGAACACAGCTCATGGGACTGAAATCCAGAATGGGATTCAAAAGCAGAAAGGTGATGGTGGTAACTGGAGTGCCACACCACTCCAGCCCTCAGGAAACTCCTGTGTGATGGTAAGATCCAATCACCATTGCCAGAAGAAGRTTCCTTGGCAGAACACACCCCGAGGATTGACACTGCTGCCGGTTGCCGTGGAAGCTGCACTCATTCCAAATCCACATCTCCAGGTCTCCCATATGCTGCGTGCTCTCCAGCCTGCCTTTCTGCTCTGGCACATCCCACAGCCTCTGCCTGCTCAAGGCTTTATTCTAGAAGGCACCAAAGCTTGTCACCACYTTCATATCACGAACCCCTCATGGGTTTGGGGAAACCCAAGTTATCATCAGCAGATGTGCTTTGCAGACTGATCTTGTGTAAGCACTGGATGGGAATACCAGTGTACTATCGAGCCAATGCTGTTGAGAAAATAAACAAAATGGAATGGAAGGGAAAATGATGTAGAACTTGTGTCCTTGAAAGCTAATTTAAGATCTCTTGGTTCTGGTGGGATAAGGGAGACAAGCAGCTGCAATACAAAAGATGAGTGCCGGAGCCTGATTAATATTGGTGTTTTGAAGGACGAGTTTTCACAGCCCATCTGAAAGTAATTTATTCCCTCTCAGAGGTACCACCAAACACAGCCATTCCAGAAAGAAGCAGCCCCCAAAAGGATAGTTCTTAAACTGCAGTGAGGAGAGGGGCAAACGCTAAGGCTACTCTGAAATAATCACTCCACTCAGCAGGTGAAGAACAAGAAATTCCTGTTAATAAAAAATATCAGGAACAGCAATTCTGAGGGTATTCTTAGAAATAAGCAGCAATAAAGTGGCATCAAAGAGAGGTAAACAGCATCTGAGAGCCAGCAGAAAGCCTGGCACACTCCAAAACATTGCAGAGCATCTTTCAGTCCCAGGGGAGATCACGAGTTTGAACACATGAAGAACTCACTTCATGTGAAGTAACATGAAGGGTAACAACTTACCAGGTGCCTGCTGATCCATGGCAACTGTCCCTGATGATCTGCAAGGTGGCAAATGTGGGATAATTCGAGATGTCTGCATCCTCGTGGAAGATGAGAGGTCTACGCTGGTGTGAATGACCTCACATTTTCTGCAGCTTTGGAGTTGTCATGCAGATAGTTGCCTTCTTGGCTGGTGGCACCTGGTTCTCCTGTGTTCTCTTGTTTCTCTGAGCCTGGGTCAGTGTGGCATTGCCCGGTTTTCGGTCTTTCAGGCATTTCTTACTTCAATGCACTTCTTTCCTCCCTCCTCCCATGGTAACCGAGTYCATGAGCCCAGTGTTGCCCCCAATAAGAGAAATGTTCTTGTACAGAGGTAAAGGGATGAGCAGACTGAGGTGAAAAGTGATTTGAAGACCTTCTGATAAATAACCACCTTGTTTCTGACACTGCTGTGGCATCCTTCTAAACACAAGTCCCATGTGACCACTGATTTATCTTCTATCTAAGGCKCTGCTTGGTCTGTAGGGGGGATGATGAGGACATCTCTTTTTTGGAAACAAGGCGGTGAAGAACATTTGTTACAGAAATGGGAGCTGCACAAAACGAACATGAATTTAGATTTCATTACAAACATGGAACCTGGCAAAGGTTAATTGAAACATTTGCCAAGGGCCAATCTAAAGTTCGATGGAATCAAAGGGGGACTTTAAACTGACTTTAACGGTCTTGGGGTCAGGTTGTAAGACAAATTTGACAAGTTTCAAGGTCCCTAGGTCAAYGGATTTTTTTCTTCTTTTAAATCAAAACCATGCCACACTATTAGTCTAAAAGACATTTCAGCCATCAGCCAGAGAAATAACTTGATACCAGTTCAAGAGGACCTGGATCAACTCCTGCAGGCCATGGAGTRCAGTCTGTAATGCTGGGTGTTACACTGCCCTGGTGGAAAACATCTGTCTCTCTGGTCAGGGGATAAGGGAGGAGCCACATACTGTGAGTCTGAGAATCCCAGACCCCACCTGGGATGAAACATAGCAGGGCACTCTCCAGAGATGGCCCTCACTGATAGAGCTCTCCACTACAGAAGCTTGGAAGCCTCCCGGGCCCAACATAAAGCTGCTCATCTCTTCCCTGATGTATTTGCTTGAGGGAATGGGCGGGTGAGTTGTTTATCTTGTCGGGAGGAGCCTTTTCCTTTTGGATCTTGGGAAAAACGGAACTGCATTGTGTGTGTTTGTTTAAAGTCCAATGTGTTCCCTGAGACATGAAGACAGGACACATCCTTATAAATTAGGGTGGAGAAAAMGTGAAACCAGAATGAAATGGTCGGGGATTGCTGCAGAGACAGTGTGTGTGCACTCAGCCAGCAAGGGGGAATGACACTGACACTGTTTCAAAGGAAGGTCATCATGCAGACCATAAATCTCAAACATTTAGCATTTGCTTCATTCATCTTTGTTGACTTTTTTGACAAAAAGTTCAGCAACTATCAGAAAATTTTGAAGTTCTTCTTTATTTATGTGGCCTTTCAGCTGTTGGTGGCGGGTGATGTAAAGTTTGATGCAGATAAACACAGCAGCACTGGCCTGACCCTGCCAGTGAGGGACCTGCCCTTCGCAGGGCTGCGGTGCCTGTGGCTGTTCTGTGCCAGGCTGGGGTGCCCAGGTGAAGGGTACACACACATTGCAGTGTGAATGCTTATTGCCACTCCCAGGCCTCTAATTTGGGGCATTCTTGAGGAAACAGACTCATGGTTTGAGGTGGTGGAGCCCTTCCAGTGTCTGCTGCTGGTCTAATTTTGCTGTTTTGACTCTTCAGTTAGCTTTGGGCCCTCGAGCTTTTGCTGAGCACCTGACACAGTTCATGAGGCAAATTCYCCTTCTGCTCAGAGGAGTTTTCTCTGACTGATCACAATTAATGTAATTAGCRCCTTGCAGTTTTTCCTATCCGTGTCTCTAATTTTGAGATATTAATTTCATCTTAAGACCTATTGCCATTCTTAATTAMTTCCAGTGAGCTCACTGCAAAGAACAGATGTGTCATTCTCTCCTGTGCATGGAGATATTAGAAAGAGACAAACTGACCAGAATGAGCATTTAGTCAAATTCCAACTCTGCCATTAAATTACACAGTGTCCACTGAAAGCCAGTTCACTTTGCTCTCAGCTGTTTTACTCACATAGAAAATGGAAATGGCAAACTGTCTGTATTGAAACCCTATTCCAGCCCCAAYTAAGATAAAGCTTGGCTTTGCTTGGCTTGGTAAGTATTTTCGAAAGTGTAGGAATTATTTTATTTTTATTTTTTTATTATTATTTATTATTTTTWAAAATCCCYRTTAATCACACRAGGAAAATCTCTTRTGTTGTTTAAAGAAGYAAACTAAATGGAGGAAAATAACYGCAGCCTCCTCARCCACYGAGAAGCAAAYTCTRTAGGCTCATGTTCATAACTTGCAGAGCATTCTGACTTCAGTGTGGCTCCACCACTGTYTGTTTCCACACAGCACCGGACTGCTTCATTCAGAAAGTCCAGGTCCACCACAGRTCAGAGAGGAAGTTCTGTTTGCAGTCCAAGAGCTCCTTCCCAACCAAATGGACACTTTATACCATTCCTTGCTTGCTAACTGGGAGGACTAATGACCACATTTCCAATTCCACATTCCGCTGCCACCGTCTCTCTTGACTCCTCCGTTTCCAAGACCTGGGGGCTGGAGACATCTAATGGCAAGCGGCTGCATAGCAGAGATCCTCCCCCACTGCAGCTGTCCTGTCCTGAAATTCCAGCCTTTAACTCTTGCACTGCCTCAGAAACGTGCGCGCACAAGGCCACTGAAATGRCAATGGCTGTGCGGGCGTGAGACATCTTGGCATCCTTCTAGAAGGAAAAACAAGCGATGGAGAGCAGTCAGACTCRCTGCTGTGTTTGGAAAGAGCATGGAGMAGATTCTCCWGGAAGMTATGCTAACAGGCAGGGAAGGGAAGGAGGGGATCGGTGACAGCCACATGGATTCACTAAGAGCAGATCATGCCTGAATAATCTGGTGGCTTTCTATGATGGGGTAACTGTTGGGGGCTGAGGGAAGAGAAACTGGAGTCACCTACCTGGCCCTGGGTGAGGGGYAGATGATTCCTCAGTGAGTTCTCTGTTGACACAAGGCCAGGAGGAGGGGCAATACCCCAAAGAGCTGTGCAGCCCCTCGGACGGACCTCAACAGGATGGASAGACGGGCAAGAGAACCTCCTGAAATTCAACGAAGGGGAGTGCAGAGTCCTGCACTGGGGAAGAACAACCCCAGGCACCAGCACAGGCTGGGAATACCTGCTGGAGAGAAGGACCTGGGGGTCCAGGTGGACAATGAACTGTCCCTGAGCCAGCARCGTGTGCCTGTGGCCAAGAAGGCCAATGGGACCCTGGGGTGCATTAGGAAGAGCAGTGCCAGTGAGTCAGGGAGGTGATCCTGCYSCTCTGCTCAGCCCTGGTGAGGATCACCTGGAGTGCTGTGACCAGTTTGGAGCTCCTCAGCACAGGAGAGACACAGAATTCCTGGAGTGGGTCCAGCAGAGAGTGACCAAGGTGGTGAAGGAACTGGARCATCTCTGTGAGGTAAGGCTGAGGGAKCTGGGCCTGTTCAGCCTCGAGAAGAGAYGGCTGARAGSGGCCCTCATCCCTGTCAGTGTSTGCAGGGAGGGGTCAAGGATGGACCAGGCTCTGCTCTGMAGTGCCCAGCAGTGGGACAAGAGGAACAGACAGAAACTGATGCTCAGAAAGAGCATGAGGAAGAATTTGTTTCCTGTGCAGGGAACAAGCACTGGGGCACATTGCCCAGAGAGGGTGTGGAGCCTCCCTCACTGGAGATGCTTCAGAGCCATCTGGACACAATCCTGTGCCATGTGCTCTGGRATGACCCTGCTTGGGACC
The DNA here is from genome assembly GCF_030028575.1 of Malurus melanocephalus. Taxonomy (NCBI): domain Eukaryota; kingdom Metazoa; phylum Chordata; class Aves; order Passeriformes; family Maluridae; genus Malurus; species Malurus melanocephalus. The sequence goes on along the minus strand of NW_026623581.1, from coordinate 291,865 downwards.
AAATTACCCATGGTGGTCCCTTCCATCCTGACCCATTCTGGGATTCTGTGATTTCCAGAGATGATGCAAGTGCTGAGCTCTTCTCTGGAGATGGCCTCTTGCAGAGGTGGGACAGGAGACAGGATTGGACACTGCTCCATCTGGCTCTGACTGAGACAATGGCCCCTTTGCTGCAACATTCCCGTTCCTAAAAGCAAAACAATGATACCCCATGTGCTCCCCAGGGGTGCTGAGAGACTCACCACAGACACTGGCAGGTGAGTTGTGAAGAATCTTGCTCAGCAAGATGAGAAACTATTSCCACCTGTCCCTTCCCCTCCCAGTTAAATAACCACTGCCCAGTACACCTGGATTAGCAGTGGAGTTACAGCCCTGACACCTAACACAGAGCCTGTTCCTCAAAGGCTGCTCAGAAACTAGGTGGAAAAGCAGTAATATGATTTTATCTTTTGTAATGATTTACCATTGGTTAAACATTATTTCTGATATCCATTTATATGCTGCCTCCACAGAGCTTCATGGCTTGTCTAAGGCCCATTTAATTCAGAGGYTTTGCATTGGCTTCACTGAGTGCTGGATCCTACTTGGGATATGAATGTGTCCTTTAACAACTACGGCTGTAAAAACATATCAGCTGCTTCTCTGTGGGCTTTTTTTTCTGTTAAAAAAAAATAAAAGAAATCAGAAAAAAAGTGTATTTTAAGAGGAATGAATTTCATTCATTCATCAAAGGAAATAATTTTCCATTTCAAATTGAATTTGAGAAATAGTTATGAGGTAATAAAAAAAAACCCAAAAGACGAGGGAATGTTGAAATTTTGGCAAATCCAAGCCACGTTGTTATTTTTTGTGGAGTAGCCTTTGGTCCATGATGGCTCAAGGAATAAGTCCCAGGCTGTGGGACACCTCAGTACATGACAAGCCTTATCTGCTTATTTAGGAGTAAAAATTGTAACCAGGGTCTGGCTGGTCCCTGCCAGGTGCAGCTTCTGACCACCAAGTGGTTGTGCTCTTGTGTCCTGGCAGAGTTATGGCACTCAGAAGAAAGAAACACCTGAATATCCTTTTTAACAGGAGAAAAAAAAATTAAAAGTACTTTATAAATCATTAATGAAGACACTCACTTGTTGKTACAAATGCTGGAGAGCTCAAACACTGACTGGGAGCTCTGTAGGCTACTGTGGGTAGTGCCCATGGAGTTTGAATCAGGACATCAGTCAAACAAATGGTTTTCTGCAGTGTGGATGACCAGACCAAGGTGRAGAGACAAGAACATCTTTCTCTCAGTAGTTTTATGAGCAGCATCTAAGCCCATTTCTACGACTTGTGATCCAGTATTTTGTTYCTAAGCTCCTCCATTCTTATTTAAAACACCCTCAAAGAATCTTTTGTTCTCTAAAAAAAAAACCACTGGGCCTCTTTTCTTCAATTTTTGAGTTCTTCCACTGCACTGAAAAAATGACATTTATTTCACTCCAAGTCCACATTTTCTTGCTCAGAGGTGTGCGCTGTGCTTCAATACCAAGCTGTCAAATTCCATGGGACCCAGCCACCCTCTGCTTCCCTCCTATTGATTTTGGAMCTGGGAGCTGCTGTACGAAACCGATAGGCTGACTGGGTGTTATCTTGCGTCTTGGGGCAATTCAAGGGTAAAATGATCTGATGTGACAATATGTGAGAGCTCAGCATCCAGGGTATTGCCATTCCTGACGAGCTGACAGTGTCACMAAACTGGCCTCGTGTCCAGCCAAGGAGAAGGCTGACACCGTATCTCAATACACACASAGCTGCCTAATCTGCAGCTCGCAGCAGACCTAATGCTCATAAAGATTTCAGAAAGAGAAAACAAGGCAGYGTGTGTGAAAAAGGACAGATAATAGCTGATTGAACCAGGCTTCAGTGGGGGAGAAGGATGGCTAGCTGCAGGATGAAAGGGGCTCTAACATTTTCTTGAGCTGGAGTCCTTTTGATCTCAAACAGGTCTTGAGATTTTTGGGTTGCTTTCTTAATCTTAAAATGATTTAAAAAAAAAAACAAAAAAACTCTAAAACCTTTTTAGAATCAGGCTGCCCCAGTCWGTGCCCTACCTCCCGCACCTGGACCCTGGACAAAGATGTTACAGCTTTCAGGAAACAGCACATTTGTCAGCRTGCAGCCCCCAGCTGAACAAAGGGCTGGATTCATGGATGCAATATCAGCCATGGAAATGTTCCACCCCCGCCCTTCCCCGGCTTCTTACTCAATCTGTTGAAACAAAAAATGARTTGTCATTGGATTTTGCAGCCTTTGAGGTTCCTCAGATCGATACATCTTGGACTTGCTCTAAGAATCACAGACAGTTAAGAATCACAGAATATTCTGAGGTGGAAGGGACTTAAAAGGATCATGAGTCCAGCTCCTCAGTGAACTGGGATTGAACCCACAATAACCCCTAATTTGAATTAAACTKCACAAGAATGGCAAGAATATGAGCTTAGATTGTGACTTTTTTGGKTTTTGTTTCTAACAAAAAGAAGCTGCTACCAAAGAGGAGATGWGAGGCATTCTCTGCAGCAAGGAAAGGTAAGTGTGCAGTGAATTACAGTCAGATCTGACTTTGCTCCCACACAGTAGCACCACTTCAAAATTTCCCTCGCCCTGGAGGAGCCGGGAACCCTTTTGACAGGGACTTGGTGCTCGTTAATGGTGTTTGCTCTGCCTGACATGACGTTTAAAAGCTCCAGAGCTGCGCCACATTTGCTCAACTTTTGTCATATTCAGCAAAACATTTAAGCAGTTATTCAGCTTGAAGCACCTAAGTAGTCCCGCTGTCAACAACAGGGCTTCTCAAATGCTTAAATTTATGCGTGTGTTGAAGTGTCTTGTTAAATCGGGGCTTCAAACCCGAATAGCCTGCTGAACCAGAGCCATCATCCCAGTCYTCACCCCTGGAGCCTTAGAAACACCCCTGGCACGCAATGTACAAAACTAATTTTAGTTAATTGGATRAAATTCTGTATGTACACTCTGTGACCGCTGGGAGTTTTGACAACTGACGGTGCTGGTGTCCCCCCACATGCCTATTTTTGTGATCAGTCACATCCACCTGTAGGAAACACGGTGCTGTCATCAGATATGCTCTGGGATCTGTCCTGAGGGYTGGCACATCTCCAGCTCCGCGTGGGTTTCCTGCACAGTTGTCACACGGTGTGGTGTAGCTACCTGTGATAACTGTGGAGCAGACAGACGCCTTTTGTGCTGCCTTTTTCACTGTGTTTCACCACATTCTCCTTCCAAAGACTGATAATTTCCGCTGGGCAGGAATACTGTCAGCCTGGCATCAGATAACTTCCCAGGCTGAGAGCCGTACCCTGCACTGCCTGCTTTATCTAATCAAGATTTTTCCATCTCTTGTGCACTGCTTATAATTTAGCCTTCATAAATTGACTCGCCAACGCATTTGGATGGACAGAGGAAAGTGAGATGCTGACGTACCTGCAGACTCCTTTCATCTGACATAAACTCCCATTTCAACACTGGGTAAGCAGAGGGGAAAACTTTGTGGCAATTACAAACAGAATTTCAATTTACCATCCTCCTGCCCTTCTGGACTGTGACGAGAAGTAATGCCCTGGTCATTCACATACTGAAACAAGACAACATTTTGAGTCTGGAGATGGAATAAAGTTTGAGATGAACCTTTTTTTTTTTTAATTTGAGGAGGGAGAAACTGCTCCACCTGCCCAAATGAAAACTTTAAATGMAAACAGAGCTGTGAACAGCACAGGTGGCATCATGTATGATCATCTGTTTCCTCACATGTGAGAACAGCTTTACAAAGGTGTTTATTCTCATTTTCCTTTGCTCCTTTTTTTAGATAGTTCTGGTGCCACCTGGCTTGGTSCCTACTCTTGATGGAGCCTCCAGTGCCTTTTTCTGCAGGCTGCAGCAGCCTCTGAGGATGATAAATCCATGGATATGCACAGCTGGCAGGGTAAAACTGTCCCCAGGAACAAAGGTGTTCTTGGGCATGTCTTGAAACCAAGAGTCCTTGTAATCCAGGAAAAATAAACACCAGCTCCTACTTGTCCAATAAAAGTGCATAAACCCTCRCCCTGCTATGTGTTAGTCATGCTTTGATAATTGTCTCTAAAATGGATTTTAATAATGGCTAAAATTATTCAAAACTTTCCTTGGCTGCAGAGTTTATGGAAAGCGCTACCCCAACATGATGGAAAAAAAGTAAAAATTATGCCATCTAACCTCTGGGAGAAATAACACTTGGATTTGTTAATTTTGGATAATATCTAAATTCCTCTGCTGGCAAGGTTTTAAACTATATCCCTATAATGCATCTCCTTATACTTTTACARCATCAACAAGAAAATTGGCTAAAAAATGGTAATGCCCCTTTTGGAACACAACATATCTTTTGAGACTAATTTGTTTTAGTTTAATGAAAAAATAAAGTTAGYATGGCCATATTCCAGACCCAGCCCCAATATCCTGTGCTGGGATAAGAAATTAATCATGGCAGGAGCAGGCAGAGTGTCCACAGCAGGGCAGAACCAGCAATGGCAAAACCCTCAGCAACCTGTGACTCTTCCCAGTTTCTCTAAATTTAGTGTAAAACAAACACACAAACAACACAGAGCCCAGCCCTGAGGAGCTCCCTGTGTGGCCTGAGGGTGCTGGATCATCATGGCAAGGGTGCAGGCTGGTGAGAGAGAGCAGCACATCCACAGGGGCTGATCGTGGAATCACAGAATCAGAATTCTACAGAATTGTAGAATCTTAAAATCATAGAATCATAGAATCATGGAATCACAGAATTGTAGAATCTTAAAATCATGGAATCATAGAATCATGGAATCACAGAATCATGGAATCATAGAATCATGGAATCACAGAATTGTAGAATCACAGAATCACAGAATTATAGAATCATGGAATCACAGAATTGTGGAATCATGGAATCACAGAACCATAGAATCACACAATCATGGAATCATGGAATTGTCGCATCATAAAATCATGGAATCATAGAATCATAGAATCATGGAATCACAGAATTGTAGAATCTTAAAATCATGGAATCATAGAATCATGGAATCACAGAATTGTAGAATCTTAAAATCATGGAATCACAGAATCATGGAATCATAGAATCATGGAATCACAGAATTGTAGAATCACAGAATCACAGAATTATGGAATAGCAGAATTGTAGAATGACAGAATCGCAAAATCATAGAATCACAGAATCACGGAATCACAGAAGTGTAGAATCACAGAAAGGCCTAGTCTGAAATGGACCTAAAACACCATGTAGTTCCAACACCCCTGCCATAGGCAAGGATACAATTCACTGTGTCAGGTCTTCAGAGYCCCATTCAACCTGACTGATCCCACCTCCTTAACTGTTACCATACAGGAAAGCCAAAAACTGAATAAAGGCCATTTAAGAGAAGCTTGTAGCCACCAGAAGACAGCTGTAAGCTGAGAATTTGAGGGGTCAAATTAACATTTGAGTTGGAATTTCTTTGAAACACAGGCAGCAGTGAAAGTAGACATGTTCAGATGAATGTAAACAAGCACTTCTTGTTTTTYAATCATTGCATATTTACCAGAGGCTTGACAACTGAATTGACCCTTTAAAGTCACCACATTTTGACTGAAGTTGGGGTTTATTACAGCTTRTGTATAATAGCAATTTTCCAGGGGCCACTTAGATTGAGTATTTCATCTAGGTGCTTCATGAAGAGCAATATACCAATGTGTATTGTATATTGATAATTTTGGTTTTCAGAGGGTATTTCTAGTCTGATGACAGCAGCTTTCAGAGGCAAGAATGGTCTCTGCAGAGACTGCCCCTCAACTTGGGGTATGGCTAAATCCTGAATGCTGTACTGATTTAATTACAGCTATTCAAAGAGAGGGAAAGATTTTATTCAGACTTTCCTGAGACAGAAATAAAGGGTGTAATGGAAATTCTCTTATTATCTCAACTGCAGGGGTTGTGACCGAGAGCACACTCTCATTTGCTGTCTATACAATTGTAATTAAATCATTTCAGCTTTCAGAGTTTGAGCYTTATCTCAAGTTGGGATAAAAATTTGTAGTGAAAGAGATGAGCAAGAGAGTTTGCTTTCTTTCAGAGAGTTCCAGAGCAAAGCAAAACATGAGGCACTGTCAGCAAGGCTCCAGCCACATCTTACACCAACAGCACCACTACCTAGAGGGTCATGGGGTCCCACCTTTTAGAGTTTGGGCTGAGAAACACTGGGAAAAAAGCAAAATAGCACTCAGCACCTGCTAAAGCACCAAACCCTYTCAGCTCTCCAGCCTGGCAGAGCTTAATATCTCATTTGTCAAAGTGACAGTCAATTCCCCATGATAGATCATACGATTATTAATTCTGTCTTCAGGAGATACGCACAATTTGGAAGTTTTCTGAATCAAGGTAGTAAGACAATGCTTAAGGAAAAAAACCCAAGTGTGTGTCTGTTCCCCCCGCCCCCCAATTTCCATTTCATTAAAATTTCAGAGGTAAACAACAAAAGTTGCTGCAAAAAGATTCTTGTCACTGAAAAACCCCAAAGATTCCCCACTGTGGGTGAGACGATGGTCTGTTTGTACAGAGACCAAATTCAGACTGACACAGASAGAGACTAATTAAAAAATGATGCATCTGTATCCTCTGTAACCAGTTTGGCTTGTAAGTGTTGGAATTTTTACTGCAAATAGTTTAATTTTTCTCTTTGTACGAAAAGCTCTTGGCTCCTCAGAGGTTCAGCKTTCTGGCTGAGATTACCCATGCTTGGAAGATAATTGATTTTAGGGAGTTCTCCAGAGAAATGTCACTCAGAAGACTCTCTCTTGGTTAACTCTTCTCAGCTAAGCCAAAAATCTTGAGATGTCTCACTGTTATGAAAGTGCTCTAATGACCTGTTTCCAGCCTGGTTTCTRAGGGCTGYKTGAGCTCTGGTAGCAGCTTGGCATRRAGGCGCAGAACGAGTCATCTGCTGCAGTTTGGGAGGGGGTGGTGAGAATTCAGAGATGTCATAGGAAGAAATCCCCTACTGTGCCTGCTCTCTSAGGATCAATTTCTACCCTTTCTATGGCAAAACCTGTAAAAAGAGATCAGGGGATGGAAAAAACCTCCTCTGTGAACTTGTGTGGAGATGCTTTCACATGAACCCTGGCAAGGCTGGTGCTCTCCACCAACGCTCTGGCAAACACGGTGATATCGCTGGGGAMAATGCTGATGAAAAACAACTATAGGCAAATCTTCAGGTTTTCTCTGAATGACTGTTCACAAACAATGCTTTGGAGAGCTCTTGGCAGGAACAAAACCTATCTAGTCAGAATTTCCAGCACAGCTGAGGACACTGCACTAAAACAGCTGATGAGCTGGAAAAAACACCCTTCGCACTGGGACCTTCCATGACCCTCCCAGTGATAACATCACAGAAATGACCAAATACATGAACCTGGAAATTTCCATACTGGGAATTGTCTCTCCTTGAGCTCTTCCTTAAAACCATGTGCGTAGGATATGGCTGTAAACTGGGCAGCACTAATGCATCCCTTGATCAGACAGGAGATACCCTCTCAATGCTGCACTGCAGGGTTTCTGTTTGTGCACCCTTCCCTGGTTTCAGCAGCATCTTCATTTTAAGCAAATTTCAGCATAATTGCTGTGTTTGCTTCAACCTGTGCATGTGCAACAAAGCCGTTCCTCGCCCATCTGCTCTGGCAGCCCCTGCCATGCAAAATGGACACTCATCCAAGGTGTTGGAAGCAGAAGGAGGGATCCTCTGCTTGCACCTGCAGCTCAGGACAGAGGGGCAGAGGCACTGGGGAATTAGTACCACCAGACACTAAGAGGCACATGATTCAGAGCCAAGGTTTTACACTCCTCACACATGCATATGTATTTTACCTCATTATTGGCTTTGGCTGCACTCACTGTTACCAATYTGTGTCCCGATGCTACTTTTCCAGGCAGCCTCAGTGGGAGACACTTGTGTGCGGAGCAATATTTGCATTTCTGCAGGTCTTTATGGACGTGCATATTGCTAATACGCACATAAACAGGATGCCATTCATATTTAAACAGTGCTTTTGGAGTCGAATGGCATCACAGCCGAGGGAATGGAAACGCTCTGATTTGTATCACTTATCTCAGAGGAGGCTGCTTCCTTCACATATTCTGACTTCTGCAGAGTCTCTGCAATAAGGCAGCTATATTCACATAGGATGAGGCATGAGGTATTTCATAACCCCCACTTCCTCCCCCAAAAGCCTAATGAGCTTGCTTTGCCCATTGATCTTTACAGTCACTTGCCCCTCCRTTTTTTCCAGGCTACTGTGCTTCCTTTCTACTTCAGTTCTTCTCTTCATYTCCATTTGCMTATATTCAAGGCCCTAAAGAAAAASAGCTCTGCATTAAAAGGCTATTACAGAAATATATGCTATTTAAGTAACAATAGACCTTGTATTTTGTTGGGAGGGACAAAAAAACCCCAACAGAATATTTTAGTTCCAAACAAGATTTAAAAGGATACCACATGATGCTCAGCGTACTTTGGCTCACAGAACTTGTCCTGCAGTTTGCTGCAGCTTCTGCTTTAGTCAGTTTGTCGTTTTTGCAGAAACAGGACTGTTACAAGACTCTGTGTGTGAGTGTGCTCAGACACTCCTCCTCCCTCTCCACCTGAGGCTGTCCTAGGCACAGAGCACCCGATGCTGCCCCTCCCCTGCAATTTGCTGAGGGGCTGTAAAGCAGCATCCTTCACACTGCCTTCAGCCTGTTACAGGGAGCAGGGCTCAGCCAGGCATCGGTTCCAAAAGCTTTTCATCCCCACAAGTCACAGCTGTGTCAGGTGAGATGCTCYTCTGCTGCCTTTACAAGGCAAAATCCCCAAAGGGTCTGTGAATTTGCAACGTACAGTGCAAACATTTCAGTGACACAAGCAACCCCTCCAGACTCATGAGTATTTGTGTGCATTCCTGGGGATCTGTCTTATCCCCCGGGTGGGTTTATTGGCCAGGATTGAGGCAATCCTTGTCCCACCTGTCTGCCATGGCCTTTGCCTGGCAGTCATCATCACTCAGGAGAACTCAGTTTGTGGGTTTGTTGTCCTTTCCAAAGCTGTCTCAAGACAGGAGCCTTTCCTATGCCTAGGCTGTGGTGAAGGAGTGAGCAGAATATGTGAAAAATCCTCATACTTTCCCCAGCATATTTTTTTTTTGCCAGTGAGTAAAGAGGTGTCTGCTTTATAGGTAAAAAGGAGAAGCAAAAGGACAATAAACTATTGCTTCCATTCCCTGTGTTTCAGAAGGCAGTAGACAAATCAAATAGGTTCTRAATGCAGGACAAAAGCTCCTTCAAAAAGAAGTGTGCAAGGTCATGGCTCTTCGGTGTTATCCTTATGAGGGAACAGAGAGGATCAAAAGAAGAAACTTTAAAACCCCAGTGACATATTTACTGTTTTTATGTGTGAAACAGCAGAAACAACTAATTTCTCCATCTATATCAAAGGATTTCCACAGCCTATTTTTAACAAGTACCCAGGGCAGACTTGTGGATAACCACACTTCCTCATTCCACCAGGAAGTTCATTCAGACTGAAACTTGGACTATTGGTTTTTAATTTTAATGCAGTTTTTCATTTTGATAGCTCTTCCACCTGACATGGAATTGCCACGCCACAAATCGAATACAATAAAATTGCTAATCAGACCATTAGAATATGTTGATGGTATAGCATCTATTTGTTGTTGAATAATGTCTTCCTCTAATGTATTTTGAAATAAATCTGCATAATAACAAGATTAATTCCGATAAGTGCACCTACCCATAAACATAATGTGCACACGCACACACAACCTCCTTTTGGAAATCTCTACAACTTTTTAACACAGCGACAATCCCATACAAGTACCAGGAAAAGAAAGTGTGTCTTCAAGGAGTGAAACAAGCAATTAACTACAAAGAAATTATCCATTAAGTAAGACAGACTACAGCAGTTTGCTCTKATCMGGTGTCTTTCACGGGAACACAAAARCTATTACAGGCTCCAAACTCACTTCATAGTGAATTTCTCTTACTTCAATTGCTTCTTATGCTGGAAACACCTAGCACATTTTATTTCCTCAACAGTTAAACCAAACTATTCTCCTGCATTGTCATTTTCTTACCATGTTTTGTCCTGCTTTTTCCAAGCTCCTGCCTGACAATTTCTTAATTCAGATATGCAGAGGCTACAGTTTTTTTCAACACCCAAAGAAGAGCCCTTAGCCAGTTYCTTTTAAGTACTCATTTGATTTCTTTACCCTAGTGCAAGCCTTCTCTTGCTCTATTATTGCAAAGACCCAAAATGTAAACTTTTCCCCTTGGCTTCCCCTCCCTGGGGACAGATTATTTCCTACACTGGCAATTTCCCTTGTCAGCATCCTCTAGTGCTACATCCTGAGTGGTTGAAAGCTGCCAAGCTTTTGTCTGAAGCTTAAAATAGAAAGTAGCAGTGAATCCAAAATGTCTCTCATTTGTTTAATAAAAGCTCCTAGTCATTATGAAATAAGAATTGTTGAAGTTATTATGGGGTTATTTCTCCCTACTCACAAACACATGTTCTTTATATTCAGCAGAATCAATCTTTATGGCAACCTTCTAAAAGAAACATAGTGGTCATATTGTAGGTGGTCAAAATGAAATTTGGATGAGTTGATTTTCTGATAGGAATCTTAGGATTTTACATAGGTSAAAGTCCAGGCTAACCCAGTAATGTCCACTAAGAATATAATGTGGAAACTTCCTTATAAAATGTTACAGCCTGCTATGAGAGGAACTGGGGTCAGGGTCTTACTGGCAGCTTGATTTTCTTGTATGGGAAAGGATAGTCCAGGAGGATTTGCAACCCTGAGCACTTGAGAAAAATRTCTCTGGGCATTTCTACATCCTTATGCATCTAAATATTCCCAGGGATCAGGTTCTCAATGCACCTACATCTCCTACAAGCCAGCATCTGTGCCACTCAGGGGCTGGGTTTGAGGGTAAGCTACTTGCAAGAAACGTTAGGACTCCACAATACRCTGATAAGAAAAGGAACAATGCAGCTGAAATGGGCAAAGATGATTCAGTTCAATCTGAGGAGAGTTGCTTTGTATTCCCAGTCAGTTTAACAATCCTTTCATCTTTCAAGGAAATTATAACTGTGATACATTGGGACAAAGTTAGCAACTTCTCTTTTTATCTAAGTCCTATTATTGGTGCTTGTCACAGCCATTCAAGGACCTCCTGGGAACCAGAATGGACAATTGCATCCTCCTCTGTCTGCCAGCRAGAGGCTGGGTATCATTAACAATGCCTAAATTAATAGCGAATTTTGGAGGGAGTAAATGTTCCCCTGCAGGAAACCACGGATGAAGAGACAGGATATACATTTCAGTTCAAAGCCCTGCCTATGAGTGCAGGTCTGTGACATTTTCCTGTTCAAAATTAGACATTCATAAGTTCACTGCAGCAAGGTGCACATTATTGTTTTGGTCCATGGAATCAATAGCTACGAGGGAGGGGGTGGAAGGTGGCTTTTTGAAAAAGGGAGTGTTTTTCACAATGGAAAGAAATCGATAATGTGTAATAAGTGGCTGTAGGTGGTTCCCTGCCCTTGCTCCTTTTTGTGCAATRTAGGTCTCAGGGCTCTGAAAGGAACTGGAACACAGGGTGAGGTCTTTATCAAACTTTGTGTTACTGTGGATAACAGCAGCCAGATTTTGCCATATTATGTGAGCAGAGGAGATGTAGAAGCAAAATAGCTTGAGTTTAGTCTAGGTGAGGTCAAAGCAGGGCTGGTAAGYGGAGGGGAAGCCTGGTTTGTGCCCACCAAACCTTTGTGCAGGCAGACAGAGGGATTTTGTGTTTGTGACAGAGACAGCAGGGCTTGGAGGCTGCAGGAGCAGGAGMGGGGCCACCCTGAGTGTCGTGGTGYCCCAGGTATGGAGCACTGTTCTGATTCAAGCTGAGTTATCCTGGACCCCTGGAGTTACCAGAGCCCAGAGCATCCTGCAGCAGGACATTCCTGCTCATCAGGGCTCCCCACCATCCCRGGTACATCGAACCTGGCAGTGAGAAACCATGGCAGGGCTCTCCTCATGGTGCTGCTCCACTCAGAGCCACGGTGGGGATGGAAAGGACAGGACACAAACAGCCTGGCACTCCTTTCTCAGGGAACTGGGGGTTGGATTTTACAGGGGCTGGGTGTCTTGTGATCAGAGTTTATCCCACAAGATGCAGCACATGCCAGGCCAAGGTAGTACTCACACCTAGGCTGAACTCTGATCCAGAAAAAAACAGAGAATTTCTGAATTTACGCTGTTGCCACTGAGCCAGATAGACACAGAACTGTTTATTGCACTGCAAATGGTTTTGTTACACAATCTTCCCCTGCCAGGCTCCATCTACTAAAGAAACAGAACTCTGGAACCATTGGTGCTGGAGCAAATGGCAGGGTTATCCCTGCACCTTTCAGAGAGGTTGTACATCCATCTAGGGCAGGAATGTGGCCTCAGAAAGAACCCATCCCTTCTCTGAGACTGAAGAAAGCAGCAGCAGCCCCATTTCATGGCTTATCTCACTTCAGGCTGGTCAAAGCTGCCTTTCTAAAGTGAACCACACTGGTTTAGTGCACAACTCTGTGATTTGGAGACCATGGAACTGCAATACAGCCTGCCTGGTCTCCAGACCATGAGACAGGACAAAGAAAGAATGAGATAATCTATCCCAGTGTCTGTCCATTGCAGSTTCCTTCCTTCATAAGTCGCAGAATCACTGAATGGTTTGGGTTGGAAGGGAGCTCAAAGATCACCCAGTTCCAATGCTCGGCCATGGGAAGGGACATCTTCCAACATGTCAGGTTGTCCACAGCTCCATCCAACCTGGCCCTAAACACTTCCAGGGACGGGGCATCCAAAACTTCTCTGGGATACCTATTCCAGACTCTCACCACCCTTACAGTCAAGGATTTCATCCTAATGCCTAGTCTAAGCCTGCTCTCCTTCAGTGTTACCAACACTGGTGAAACGCTGAAAAAGTATGTTGGGTTCTCATTTAAATAAATTCCCAATGGATGCTTGGAGCACAAACMTGGATAAAACTGCTTGCCAGGCTTCAGAGCTGCAATTGCAAGGATCCATCCAGTCTGTGACCACCYGAGCAGCAACAAATCCCTTCCTACCCAGCCCCACTCCTCTGTCCCCTCCGTGGCATCAGCAGGACACAACTTCCAGTRAAGCAGTGCTTTTCYWGTTCCTCTTTGTTATCCTTCACTACCGTCTTGCCCCACTCAAGATTCACCTCTTTCCAGTGGTATTTACATACTTTAGAATAACCTTGTAGGTTATTTTGTCACCCTCCTAGCTGTTGCTTTGTTGAAATTTACATTTTTCTCTTGTATGCTAAGTCAGTTCCTCCAGTTCCTGCTGAACTGTGCTCAATTTGAGCGACCTTCATCAGATACTGCTGTAATTATAGCCTCCTCCTCCTCCTGGCCCTCTTTGCACACACTTTATCACAGATCAACAACTTTTACCCTTTCTTTAGCAGCAGAGCAAGTTGAARAGCTCAGAGGGTAAGAACAGTGCACCTCAGTGTACTTTGGTGAAAGGGGTCTTGGAAGYAACGAGAAGGATGTGGTGTATGGCTTCAGCCCCTCTCTGAAGAAAAAGGAAATTGAAAACCAGTGATTTTCACGCTGTCAAAGAAACTCAATCAGTAACAGGCAAGAAATAATCCTCTTATATAACAGGTCGAATAATAATATGTCATCAAGGTGCTTTTAACTTCATTAAAATTTGTCCCCTGATAAGTGACATTTTAATTATGTGATCAGGTAATAAAATAATACATGCCTGMAAACTTACGGCCAACCCACGCATAATTAATGGCCCTAAATTAACCCTGGATGATAGGGTAGAACTTAATCTTAGATAGAAAATACTCCACTGGACATTTTTCACATGCCTGTTTTGGAGTTCTGAACTGATGGTTCAATTTGGCAAAATAACTGTTGGGGTGACATTAATCTAACCCATAAGATAAATAATAAAGGGAACAAATGCTGGGATGTTTTTTCCAAGCATTGCTATGAAATGGAGATGCAGATTATACAGGTCTAGGCATGAGGAAGCTGATGTAAAGAACAGTGCTTGAGTACTTTAACTTGAACTTAATTCAAATTAAATATTTGAATATGCCTGTCTGATATGAAAGTGGCCCTAAATGATCTGAATTTTTACTTAGTGACCTATGGAAATAAATTAAAGGACTTAAGAAATGAAACAAATCTGTGCAACAAA
>NW_026623581.1:275361-277401 GCF_030028575.1 Malurus melanocephalus | reverse complement strand
AAAAGAAAGGATTAACTGGGCTGGTCAGAAAACTCGGTGCAAATCATAAACTCCAAAGGCACAGAGCTCCAGAATTCAACCACTCTGCCCTAAACAACACAAGTCTCATCTAACTTATAAACGTCTCYGAAGCATTTATCACTGCGGTACATGGACCACGCACATAGATTCTGGGATGCAGTGGGATACGTCCAGGAGAAATGATCAAATTCCCATTCATCTGCTGTGCTGCCCTTTAGCTTCACTGGTACTTCTAAAAGAATGGAAGTTACTCTGTGATCACAAGCATGTAATTCACAAATGTGGAGTCCTAAAGTGACTTTATTGCCAGCATTCAGGTAAGAGTTACTGGGGTTTAGGTTTGGKTTTTTTGCAGCTCCTCAAACATTTCTTGAGAGCTGAGCCTCTGGCTGCAGTGATTCCTTCATGCCTTGCTGCTCCTAAACATCAAATTTGGGTATCAGTAAAAATGAACTGTGAAGACAAAGATGTGCTGTTTCAAAGATGTCCATGTGACCGTGTCACTGTTTTTATCCTGGAGAATGGGAAGTTATTGGGGAGGCTTGATGGTCTGTGGGGATACAAAGACCATACAGGGGTGGGACTGGTTTAGCCTGAGCTGGTTTTTTTTTGGTTTTTGTTTTTTTTTTTTTCTTTTTTTTCTTTTTTTTCTTTTTTATGCCTAAAGGAAGTACAAAAACCCCCATACCACCCAGGAACCAACAGATTATGCACATTTCAACTGCCCCAACCCTTTGTATATCCTCTAGCAGCCTGTCTGGGTGTAAGCAAACACCATGTCCAAATGCTGAAAACCATGGATGTTACCCCCAAAATGGACTGATAACCTGCAGATAAAAGGAGACCAGGGTGAGTTTATGCATTAGGAAGATGGGTGCCCAAGTGGYACTCTAGTGGTGGTGTTTCTTCAAAAAGGAAGCAAGCCAGCAGCGAGAATCAGAATGGCTCTGAAGTGCAAAGTRTGTAATAAAAATTGTCATTTATTAATAGTGCTACTGGGAACTCCCTGGGAACTGTATCTGCCAGCAGTGATATCTGCATGTCAATCTAACTCCTTCTTTTTATTCTGCAGCAAAAAAAGCTGCAGAATTATTGCTCTTGCTGCTGTGATCCCCTCCCAGGATGCTCTGATTTGTCCCTCCTTTTGGGATAAATCCCTTCCCAGGCCATCTGTCTTTACACTCCAGCTCCTCCCCAGTCCCTCCCTTGCCCACTGCTTCCCACACACAGCCTGAGCCAGAGGCTCCTTAGACCCCTTCCCAAGTCTGCTGTGATAAACCCTGCGTGGAGGAGGATTTTGGAGGTCAYTGACACTTCTGGTGGCCCAGAGTACCCAAGTGATGTGGCTGAGGTTGAGAGTGACACTGATGGAGCGTGTCAGCATTGTCTTGCTGGTGTCAGGCCAGCTTGGCGTCCAGCATTCCCTGTGCTGGAGGGTTTTTACCAGACAGTTTCTTTTCCAGATGCTGGTTTTGGAGGCATTTTCCTAAATCAAATTTCATATTTTCTCTCCCCAGATATTAACTGGCAATCTGATGTGAAAGCACAGCCCCTGGGCAGTGCAGGGGGAAAGGAGCTTCCATCAGAGCTGGATGGTGTGGAAAAGGAGAGGGCATCGTGGAAAGCAGGCTCAGGTCACCTCCAATGCTGGCAGCTCCCAGCACAAGGGATGCAAGGAAGGAACAGAAAGGAGCAGGAATCCTGAGCCTGGGCCAGTGTGACACCACACTGGAGAACAGGGCTAACTGCAAATCCTGCCCAGGCTGGGGCTGCAGGATCCTGMGGGTGAGGGGCACAAGGCAAATGAAAGTGTTTGATCTGGTTTCTTTCAGAGTGCAGATCTGTAARAATGTGCCCTCTCTCAGGTTTGGCAGGGTGTCCTGCAGGGAGCCAGTGCTGTGTCACACGCCCTGCATTGGCAGGAGGGGCCAGGCAAGTGGCACAGCCATGTTTAAACTAWTAGCAGAGAGCAATGTTTAAAGTAATCATTACGTGAATAAGCATAAACAAAACTCCTGT
>NW_026623581.1:273243-274596 GCF_030028575.1 Malurus melanocephalus | reverse complement strand
ACCTGATTGCAAATGCTCTGTGACCACATTGACACAAACAGCTAAGCAGGAAGGACTCTGGTTGATTTTGCTCCCRTCACAGGTCCAAACCCACACATTCACATCACATCTCTCCCAGCCATGAGGGCTGTGCAGCCTCTGATGCAACCCCTCACACAAATCCAGAGCACTGACAGCTCCCTGGGTGGCACCTCGTGRCTCCAGCCTTGGTTCCAGCAGGTGGGAAATGGCCCTGAGATGGTCACTGCTGTCATCAGAGGGATGCCCCAGTGCAACTGCAAGATTCAGAGTAAGGAYACAAGGAGAATTTATACAAGAACCCCTTTCAGCACGGTAAATTGCTGAGATAGACACCTGCTCCTAATAGCTTTTGAACATTTTCATAGGGTATAGAAGGCTTTAAGACTAACCAGCCTCCAAAATGTGCWTGCAAAGGGGCAGATAGACAGAGCTGAACCAGTGTTCCCACTGAAGGAAAGGCTGCAGTATGAATTCCCACTTCCTCCAAGAGAAGTGGATCCACACATGACAGCACCCTCAAAACAAAGCTGCCCCGAGTGGTCAAACCAGCACAGTTTAAGAAATATTTGACCCCTMAAAGAAAGGTTTTCTGCATCTCAGCTGATGTGATATGAACCTGTGGGGCATTCTCTCCTGGTCCGCTGCAAATCACATCTGCTTGAAATGCTTTCATGCTTTATATTGCATTTGCAATGCTCTAGAAGTACATGCACCACCATTTACCATGTATCTTCAGGGAAAAAACTGCTCCAACGTGATTTCCAAGGGACCAAGTYGGTACAGCAGCAGATGTGAAACTGGAAAAGAAAACTGCCATGGGATTTTTTTAACCTTTGTATCTGTCTGTGTCCTTCATTTGACCTCCCACTCTCCTTTCTGTACCCCCTTGAGCTCTCCACTTTTTAATCCTAACAAGGTCACACTTTTGCTTGGTGGCTTCAGATCCAGCACTTTCCCTGCCAACCTCCAGCCAGATAATTGTTCGACTCCTTAATGTTCCCAAGGTCTCAGGATGTGTCACCTCCCCCCTGACCTGCAGGGCACTTTCAATCTCTTACGAGTTGAAGCTCGMAGCCATCTCTGTCTAAAACCTCCTCCTCAGCTGTACTGCAGTGGCATCAGAAGGACCCAGAGAGGATCAAGGCCCCATTGTGCTCAGATCTGCATAAATACCCAGTGAGAGACAGCTCCTGCCCTCCCGAGGTTATGGGCTGAAAGGGAAAGCAGGCAGAGGGAAAGTGAGTGGAACATGGGAGCAGAGTATTCATGGTGATGCCAGTCACATCGCTTGTTAGTCTCTCCGTTGTTTTCTTTTTTTATTTTTACCTCCCC